>NC_056735.1:466903463-467203463 GCF_019279795.1 Protopterus annectens
TCTTTTTAATAGGGGGTATGGAAATTATGAAGTGGTGTAAAACTGTATGAGAAATGGGTTGTTTGGAAGTGTCAGGGGTTACAATGGTTTGCATCAGGTAGTCATGTTTGATAATGTTGAAGAATACAGTGCTGTGTTTTTAAATGATATATCATGATGCATAAATTCTTTAATGATTAATCACAAAATGTTGTCCTTTTCTTTGTATGTAAGCATACAGAACAACATGCACCTGTTATTTATTATCTTCAGCAGAATATAAAAAATAGTTGAGTCTGACCTGGGAAGGTTAGTGCATTTTGAAGAGCTAAGCCAAATATTTTAGTTTGTTATGGGGTGGTAAAACTTTTCTTCTGTTTAGATTGTGTTTTGTATTCCTTGTTACAGTCATAGAAATTCTGGTTCAAGTAATGCTATGTTGTATTTTTAAGTAGACGGTTTGGCAGTTAGGTAAAAACATGTTTAAAAATTATGTGATGTGGCTAGAAACTGTCACCATGACCATCATCAACATCAACATCATCATCATCATCATCATCGAATCCCCCTTTTTCCATTTTCTACATGGAGTCATGGTGTCAGCTGTTGGCATCTCTCTCTGTTCAGTGCTACTCTCATACCTTCTTTGACACTTATTTCTGAATGTTGAAGGTCTTCTCTCATACAGCCCAGCCACCACTCATTTCTGAATGTTGAAGGTCCTCTCTCACACAGCCCAGCCACATCTTTGCTGGATGCTCTTGTTTCCTCTTCCCTTCTTCCTGTCAGTCTGAAAGCTTCTTCACCAGATTGTCTTCTGCGTTTGTCCATGTGCCTGAATTACTGTAATCTGTTTTCTTTGACCTTTTCTGTAACAGGAGCTACTTTGGCTTCTGATCTTATGTCCTCATTTCTTTGTCTGTCCAACATGGTACATCTCCATCAACTCTAGCTTCCTCAACTGTTCTACCCTAACTACCAGGTTTCTGGACCATACAGTAGTACTAGTCACACCACTGTTTTATACTCCTAACTTTTCAGCTTTTTTGGCACTCTTATGTGACATGTTATACCTGATGCTCTGTACAAGTTGGCTGCAGCCCTCTGATTCTAGCTTTGACCTCCTTGTTAAGACTTCCATTCTCCTCAACCACCCCTCACAGATACTTAGCTGTTACCCTGTTCCACTATTTTCCATTTTATCTCACTTCTCAGCTACTTCTGAATTCCTCCATTTCCTGCCATTACAACCATCTTATTAGTACTCAGTTTCATCCCATGTGTCTTCAGATTTACATTCCATTCCCCTACCCTTTGCTGAAATTCTAGATCATCTGCATACAGGAACTTTGTTGATCTGTCCCCTCTGACCTGTTTGTTAATGTAGTCCATCCCAGTATGAACAGCAGTGGGCTCAGAGCTGAACCCTGGTTTACATCTACTACCACTGGGAACCCCTCTGGGAGACAAAACACTATTTGTACTTGAATTATTTGGCCCTTGTACATAGCCTGCAATAATTCTACCAGTGTTTCTAGGAGTTAGAACCACCAGTGGAATCCCCAAATGAGCTTTCTTAGGACCTTATCATATGCTTTCTCCAAGACTAGGAATGTCCATTTGGATTCTTTTCTCATCTCTAGCTTCTTCTCAACTAGATGTCAGACTGCAAATATTGGGTCAGTTGTGCTTCATCCTGATCTGAATCTGAACTGCTCATCTCCTACTTACTTTGTACTGCTCGGCATATTCATTATCAATGACCCTCTCCAGAACTTTCATGCAATGTGACTTTAGTCAAACCTCTGTGCAGCCCACAGCTGTGAATGCCCCCTCTGTTCTTGAACATTGGCACTAGTATGTTTAGTCATCAGGGATAAGCCTTTCCCTCCACACAGCTATGAGTCCCCTCAGAAGCTGTTTCTGCCCAGCTCAGCCAGCATCTTTATCGTATCTGCTGTGACCTCATCTGAGCCAGCTGCTTTCTATATCTTCATTTTCTTTCATGCTGTTCTTACTACTTCTAGTCTTATCTCCTCCTCTTCTCTCATCATAAGCTATGTCTTGGGCAGTACAGCTTCTGTGGGGTTTTGTCCATTCAGAAGCTGCCAGAAGTACTCCTTCCATCTGCCTTTGATGTCCTGCGGACTGGTGAAAAGGTTGTTGTTAGCATTTCTTCTGAAGGGTGTCTAACTATCTTCTTTATTGTTCTGTCTTCACCTTGCAATCTGATATAGTTTGTTGGTACCATTTAATGACTTACTTTCCAGAAGCTGGTAGAGTGCCTCTGATGCCTTATTCTTTGCTACTGCAACTGCTTTCATAGCCTCATTCTTAGTCAACCAGTATTCTTTCCTAGCACAGTTCGTCTTTTCTCTCTTCCACTTTTTCCTGCATTCCATTCTTTAGACAACTTCCTGGACTTCTGTACTCTTCACGCATACAATTTTGAGGCACTGCCATTCTTTTTCACCTCAACCTATTTCCTCCTCTTCTTGAGGTGCTAGAGCCAAGAGAAATTCCTTGAACTTTTATGCTTTCTTACCAGTCAACTTCCTGGTCATCAGCCTAGCCTCTATTGACCTTAGAGCCTTCTCTGACTACTGCTTGCAGCCGATTGTGTCTGTGATGAAGTGAGGTATTGCCAGCTATGCAGGGTAGTGGATCTATAACATATGCCAATATAGCTAGCTGGAGTTCTGTAAAGAATTATATGTCATTTGTATATGAAACTGATTTGTACAGCTGCTTGTGTTGAAAATGTATTTGCAAAGCTGCTTGTGTTACAAATGTATGGACAGTGGATCCTGCTTTTCAGAAAAGAAATACACCTGTATTTGGTAGACTATACTGTAACTACTGAAATGAATATATTGTAACAGAGGATACTGGAAGACAAGAGGTTAATCTCAGCCCTGCTAACTTTAAAAAAATGGTCTTTGAAATTAGTTGAAATTCGTTTAGGCCAACTGGCTCACTAAAAGAACCCACACTGTAAAAGTTGCAGACTCCAAATCTAACTTCAAACCAGTGACAAGTGGAGTACCACAGGGTTCAGTCCTGGGACCTCTCCTGTTTGGTATCTACTTCTCTGAAGTACAGGCTAACACAGAAGGCCTTTGGCTAATGATGTTTGCAGATGACTGCAAACTTGGAGCCATAGTCGAATCCCCAAATGATGTGGACATCCTACAGAAGGGCCTCACTGAGACAGATTCCTGGTGTCAAAGGCATGGTCTCAAGCTCAGTGCCAAAAAGTGCATTGTCATCCCCTTTGGTAAAAACTCTGTACCCATGAACTACCACATAAACGGTAGTCTACTTAATGCCAAATTTGTGATAAGAGACCTTGGGACCCAGGTAGAAAGCAGTCTCTACTTTGATAATCACATTGCCACAGTAGTCAGTAAATCCTTCTACATGGCACACCTCATCACAAAAGGGTTCTCATCCAGGAAAAAGATGTCATTGTTCCCCACTACTCCGCACTCATTAGACCCATTATAGAGTACAATGCCCCTTTTGGAATGTACCTCACAAGACATCTGCAGCAGCTGGCAAGGCCACAGAAGTACCTCACAAAGAGGATTACTGGCTTCAAACAGATGCCCTATGCTGACAGTCTCAAAAAACTCTAGCTTTACTCTGTAGCATATCACCTACTCTGAGGAGATCTCTGCCTAACATATAAAGCTATGTTAAACCCAGAGCTGTTGGACATGCTACACCTAAAGAAATCCCAATCCCTCTGAGCTACACACTCTAGGGACCTAAACCTTGTCATCACAATAAAGAGGACATGCTGGAGGGATAGATTCCTGTCCCAGAGACTTAATATACTGTCGAATAAGCTACCCATCTATCTCAAGCAAATTTCTCATTAGCAATCTTCAAGAAAAATTTTGATGAGTGGATGGGAAATAGGACACACACCCCGGGGATCACTTCTGTGGCTTTGCTTGACAGGGGCACAGGAAATGAACTTTCTTGGGTAGCGTAAGCCAGGGAACATTGTTGGCTAGGCTTACTTAGGCCCTTGGGCTGATAGCCTAGTACCTACCTATGAACCTATGATTGTATCTTACAATTCTGATTGCAGCCTCAGACAAAATGTCTGTGAAAATCAGGACTAGATATCCCACTGTATTGTTCTTAGGGGTGAACTAATTGCTACCCTGGAAGTGTGGAAGTTGTTGAAATGGTTTTATAACTTCCAGATCTTGGAACACATCTTACCAAAGCTCTATGTGTGTGTGCATTATGACATAGATGTGTTAGATTCTGGATCAGTTTCTAGTAAATGGGGTGGTGTGGGAACCAAAAGTCAGATGACCAGATGTCATTCTGTAATCCAGTACTGAAATGATATTTTAATACTAGATGAGAAAAAAGTCTCAGGGCAGTCTGTTTGTGAAACCTGATAAAGAAGGACCCCTCACCCACATCATCTTGCCCTGCTCTAGTAAGTGAACTAGGGGACACTAATTCTTTAGATTAGTCAGTAAAACATACTGAGATTAAGTAAGTATTATTTTTCTGATTCTGTGTGAATCTTTCCATCTGTGTTATGTCTAATATTTCCTGTAACTGAAACTCTATTGTACATAAATATTTAGTATGTTCATATTCTTTTATTATTTATTAATAAATATATTTGAATGTTTCATTGCGCCTCATCTTTTAGAGAATATTTTAACCTTTGAGAGTACTTATATTTATTTGGTGATGCTGTGGCTGCTCCTGAAAGCCTTGCTGCATTGGTCAAACACTATTTGTGTTAGTATTCATTTTAATTTTACTCAGTTTAATTAGGTACCCTTGTAAGAGCTTTAAAGTACATGGCTTTGGAGTGTTCAGGTGACAATACCTATCTTATAGTTTGGGCAGAGGGGGCACAGCTGGTTAATCTGTGCCAGCCTTTCCCAGGTGTAGGTGTGTGTGTGTGTGTGTGTGTGTGTGTGTGTGTGTGTGTGTGTGTGTGTGTGTGTGTGTGTGTGTGTGTGTGTGTGTGTGAAAATCAAATCTCAAAGAGTGCATATGTCAGCTACTTGGACCAGCAAAAGACAACGACAAAAGTATCACCAGGGCTAATGCTACAAACCAAATGCCTGTAGAGATAAAGCTGTGAGTGTTATCCACAAAGAATACCTCAAGTTTCCATTTAAAACAAATTTTAATGTCTCCAAGGTTAAAAAAGGAAGTAAAAGTCCCTTATTGTTCACAAACGATAAGCACTTTCAAAAACATCTTCATCAGATCATTCACAGGGACACAGAGCACTGGCTTCACAGAGAGGGTGGATGACTTGGGTTGGAACACTGCAAGGACTCAACTCTATAGCTGTGGTTAGTGTGGAGTCTTATTTGAGGCATGGTGAAAGCCAGCCACAGGACATGAGTGTGTTCCATGTCTGCCCTTAAGGGATATAATGTCTGGTGTACAGAGTTGCATCTGGAAATACTGTGTGTATTTTATTTTTTGTTACAAGTCAATGTCCCTCACTGGTGTCCATGATGAGGATTGAGGCAACTTGATTACTGGCCTAGAGGAGAGACATCACAGAGTCAAGCAGTAGTTTATTCTTTGTGCCAACTGTTTCACTCTGGGATAACTTTGCAATGGCTAATTCTACTACCCTAGTGCCTTTTCCTTGCTAGGAGAAAGTCTGTCCAAGTTTCATGTTGGCCCCTCTTGTATATGACTGTGTGACTGTCTCTCTTTCTGAACCATGTGTTGGCTACTATCAAGCCATTTGCCAGACAGAAGTCTAGAATGGCCTCTCCTTCTTTATTCCTTTTCCCTTACCCATGCAGACCCAGGCAGTCTTCATATCCTATTCTGTCTGTCCTGATATGTGCATTCAAGTCACCCATTCTTGCAGCCATTTCATGTTGTCCTGCTTTATCTACTATGCCCTGCAACTACTGTCTGAATGCACTCTTTCCCTCACTATCACAACCTTGCTGCACTGCTTAGACTCAGATTATGAATACTGCCCTATCATTAAGATAGATTCTGATTACTATGAGTCTATCACTAATTATGATGACATCCCTCACTGTCTTCAGAAGCCTTTCCTTCAACACAATTATCAAACCATTTCTAACCTGTTCTCTTCCTAAGTAGTAGACTCTGGATCCCAAGCCAAGTGGCTTTGTTGCATTCCCCTTCCATCTTGTTTTGTGGCTGCACAGTATGTCCCGCATCCTCCTTGTCATGATGTAATCCATTTCCAAGTTGCACTCCATCAGTGAAACTACACTGAGTGTAGCAATTCTTAGTTCATGTTTAAGAGGTTGATTGGTTTTCCATCCAGTTTTCACTCAACAGAGCCAACCCTGTTAAACTGAGCTGGGCAACTGGATATCAGCTGGATAGTAGCTTATTGACTGTGGGCTGCTGGGCTTTATGGAGGGAACACACTGGCTAATAGGGGCACATACACCCATCCCACCATCACCATGGGTCCCTGGGGTATGTTGGGGTAGGGTGGGTCCTCGACCCACTTATCACCAGCAAATACCTGTGCCCATTTGGTGACATTAGTCAACATGACCAAATCTCCTGGAACCATATTTTTAGAGTATCAAGTCACTAGCCCTGCCAATGCACATAGTCTGTGATCCATGTTCTCTTATTAAGAGGATACTGAGCACCATAGCAGATGCCCAGAGTGGTTGGTTTACACAACTCTTCCCCATATTTGGCACCATGTAGAGTCTGTGCTGCTGCCCACAGCTCCATTCTTTTGATGAGCTTGAGATGGAAACACCAAATGCTTTTGGAGGTGGGAGGAACACCAGAAAGGCAGGGAGGAAATGCAAACACCAAACAAGCTTACAAATGGTCTCATCACTAAAAACTCTCAGGCAGTTGACAATTCAGCTGATATAAAGAAAAATCAAAGTTTTCTTCTCAAGCACAGTTGAAGTGAAAAAAGTTATCATGTTTCATGGACGCAGACTTTCTAACAAAGCAATCAAACCTCCCTGGGTACACAGATGGACAATATTACCAAAAACCATATGTCTTTGGTTATAATTAAAATAAAATTACCTGCAGTCAGTGTATTCTGATACTAGTATGCCTTATAGCAAAAGCAGAAATACTTTAAACAAAGGCTAATATGCCCTGCTGTTATAAAGGAGAGCAGTTCCAGTGGGTATATCTTGTTTTAATCAGGCAGCTTGATGGAGGTTTCCAGTTTAACCACTGGGCAGCTGTTTTTAGGTTCATAGGTGTTTAATAGGCCAATGACCACAAGGGGCTTTTTAAGCCTGGCCATGCATCCCAAATCTATGACAAATGTCTGGAACCTTTGATAAGTGGAAGCAGGGGCTTGGGGGATGAAATATTTACAAGGGGGGGCATGGTAGGTGAACCATTTACAGGCTGCTTGTTTCCATTGGACACACAGGTGCCAAACCAGGGATGAATTTTCTGTTTTGCACCCAACTGTCCAAATTCACATGGATGGGAAGCCTGTTCCAGACAATGAGTAGTCTCTGATACCTGTCTCTCCAGCAGGTCGTATTTATATCCTAAGCAAGGTATCAGGCTTTATAACAGGCAAATCCGGTGCTGTTTGTTTTGTAGATATGCAGGAATGTCCATCAGAGTGGAGTCTGACACTGTCTTGTATGTCAGGCATAGATCTCCCCTCAACAGCCCGTAGGAGACAGAATACAGGGATAAGGTAATGAGGCAGTCTGCAAAGGACATGTTACTTACGCCCTGTATTCTTTTAGTCAGGAACGGCTCTGGATGTTCCAACTGTTGGATATGCCTGGTTAGGTACATATCAAAAGAGGCTCTGTACTCAATGATAAGTCTGATGAATGCTGAATACAAAAGAATAATGACCTCCTAGGACCTAGTTGCCATACCTTTGTTTATAAGTTGCACAACATAGAATGATTTCCTTAATACTGTAGATACATGATGGTCAAAGGTTAGATTACATGATGGTCAAAGGTTAGATTACTGTCTGTGTATATCCCTAAGTCCCTGACTTCTGGGTCAACTCTTAGAGGTGAGTTGGCAATATGACAGTTACCAGGAGTGGATGACTTCCTGAAAGATACTCTTAAGCATTTCTTGGAATTTAGTTTTAGGTCAAGGATGTGACGCCAGTCGTTTGCTTGTGTTAGCGCTTCCTGGAGAACATTTGCATTGGTAGGGGATTCAATAACAGCTCTTAATTTGCAATCATCTGCAAATTTAGTTAGCCAGAGACCACCGACATTGGCTTCAACTTCATAGAAGTAAATTCCAAAAAGGAGCAGTTCCAGGACAGATTCCTGAGCAACACCAATTGTGACTGGCCCCTTTGTAGAGGTGGACTCCCAAGTTCTAACTTTATGGGTCCTGTCTGAGAGCCAGCTGGCTATCCACAGGATGACATAAGGGTCTGTACCTAACCTCTTGAGTTTGCCAACAATGCCTGACTGGGTTATTGTGTCAAATGTCTTGGCCAGATCAATGTAGGCAGTGTGAAACATTTGCACTCACCCATTGCTTTGTTGACCTTCACAAAGAAATCTGCAAGGTTCAGTAGGCATAAAATCCTTTACTGAAACAAAATTGGGTTGGATCCAATGTACGGAGAGTCCTCAGTGTCATTACTGATCATTTTCATGATAATTCTTTCTATGGCATTACATATGAAACTAGTGAGTCTTATGAGTCTGTAGCTTCCAGGGTCTGTAGATGGCCCACCTTTGTGCAGGGGGATTACTGTTGATGTTCTCAGTTCATAAGGCATGAAGTCTGTTTGCAACTCAAGTTGAATATCAATTCCAGATTGCCTGAGAGATCATATTTCATGCTATTTAGGAGTCATCCTGGGATATTGTCTGGGTCCATTGATGCAGTGTTTTTTGGCCTTAGAGAGACTATTAAAGACCTATTCCCTAGCAGGGGGACATATATTTGATGAAATTTCCTGAGAGAAGGTTGAGGTGGAGTGAGGCGTAAAGTTGCAGCTGAATTTGTCAGCCAGGAGGTTTTCTATATATTTTGGCTAAGTATAGGTGACTCCATTAACAATGAGCTCTGCACACAATTTCGTATTTCCTTTGAGGTTGTGGACATAGCTACAGAATGCCTTATGTTTCTCCTTGACCTGGGAGGCCAAATTTAACTCAAATTTGACTTTGGTAGACTTTTTCTTTTGAGTTGTTTGTTTAGTTTGATGAGAATTATTTTATCCTACTGGTGCTGAGCCTCCTACTTTTTGCAATTATTTTCTTCCTTCTGTTATACAACCTACTGATGATGCAGTTCCGCCAGGGTGGCTTGTTTTTTGAGTTTGTTCTGTACTGGTGGGTACTTCTGCCTTTATGCAGTTATTTACATGCTTGTATAGGGTTTCTGTGAACAGTTCCACATAGGCTGCAGTGTTTTCAGGGTTTAAGGGGATGGAAATGTTGCCAAGTTAAGACTTAATAGTAGTAAGTTAGCCTTAGAGTAGTTCCTGAATATTCCAGGGTTAGCTGCGGTTCCTGGTTTTATTTTTACTTCAAAGGATACCATTTTGTGATTTGAGTTGCCAGAGAAGGTATTATACTAGGGGGTGTGCAGCACTGTCCCATATTATAGATGATCAGATCCATTATGATTGCACACCTGGCTGTTGTAGTGACAATACAGTCCAGTGAGTTTGTGTTTACAAAATCTAGGAATCTTTATGCCTGTATATTTTGTGTCAGATACAACTCCCGGTTAATAGTGGGGTAATTAAAGTCACCGTTGAATACAGTACTGGGTTGGATGTTAAGTTTTTCCAATAAGTTTAAATACCTGGCATGGGTTTCCTGAGTCACAGAAGGGACCTATATTTTGCAAGGAAGTGAAATTGGAATTTGCCTATAGTTATTTGAACTTGGAGAAGCTCATGTGCATTGTCCTGTTTGACCAGCCTTGAAGTATATTTACTTTTTATGTAAATTGAGACATCTCAACCCTGTCTGTATAGTAGCTGGTCTAAATGTGTGGAAAGCATTATAATCTGGCATTGTCAAGTGTGCTCTCCATGGCTTTAAACTATGTTTTAGTTACTTCAGAGAAGTCAGCATTGTCTAGGGTGGAGACAGCTTCTAGGGAGTGGAATTTTTTATTTAGACTCCTGGCATTGAGCAGTAGCACCTGTAAATTTTCTTAGTTTGCATTGCCTAAAAACGGCACTACAGGGAGGACAATGCTTTCGCTAATATTGGAAAACTTAGAGGGAAGGGATGCAGACTGTCTGTTGACCATCACCTCCCATGCTAACAAATATTACACTCCCTTAGAATGACACCAGAAACTAAGCCAGTTATTAAAGTTAGTCAACATTTGTTGGTATTGTGGCATCATCCTTGGAGAAGGTGAAATGCTGCTTAATGTTAGGGTCATACCTCTACCTGAGACACATATTCCAAGAGTTCCATGATGTCTCTCTTCATATAGTCTACGAAGCTATGTCTCAGGTCATTTACACCCACTTGGACTATGACTGAGCCATACTAGTGCTTGTGGTCCAATTACCTGAGTGCGTGCATAATGTGGCAGATCCTGGCACCTGATAAGCAAATGACTGTGACTTTCTCCTTACTCAGCTTGGTGAGAGGGACATCAGTGTGTCCCACAATAGAGTCTCCAATGACCAGAATGTTGGATAGTGTGGTGGATTGCCTTATGGGCTTAGAGGTAGAGGCTACATGATGTGTCTGTATATGTTGATATTTTGAAAGAGTGTATTCAGGGCTGCTGAGGGTATTGGTTATGTGTACTTCATCTAGGAGGTATTTGGGTTTAAGGAGGTTACATTTAAGTGTCTCAGCATATGTGGTTCTATATGTCTGCTTTGAATTGCGTGTGTTGGCTGCAGTGTGTGTACAACTGAAAACATTATTGACATTAGGGGTGTTTTTATGTGAGAGCTTTGCCTCCAGTGACATTGTGTAAATACATCTCTCACATACAATATCAGTTTATTTAAGAATTAAATAGTTGTCAGTAAACATGTGACAATTTCTACATTGCCTCAGGATGCCCATATCAACCAAGTTGGTAACGGAGAGAGTGGGAAAGTTCATGTCCATGGCACCAGACCCATTTTTATTGATTAGACAATTTGAGTGAAAATATAATGCAATGCCTGGATAATCTGGTTTGCAACTCTGTGGACAGCTAATGTCACGAAAAACTAGTTGCCCTATGTGCAACTAGGTATTGGTGAAATTTCAATAGTGGTTTTACAGGAAAATGTTAAATCATGATGTATACGTCTATAAGTAGACCCTGATGATTTATGGATGAAGTATTTATGCAGATGTTATGAACTTAGAAAGAAATCAAGCCGTACTTACTGAAAAGAAATAATTAGTTGATCAAGAAGGATAAAAAGAAGGGAGTCACCTGAATGGCTACTGCTTGGCTACTAATAGTGCTAGTCTCACCACAACTTCACACTGCTGGGATACGATGCTCCTTTGCTTCTTCTCTCACCAGAAGTAAAACACTAGCACAAATCCCAAGATGAGAAGCAGGCCACAGGCTCTTTGGTGATCCATGGTCTTGTCCTGGATGATGCAAGGATCTATAGGCTTGTTGTAGCCTTTTCTGAGTAGATGCCTTGACTAGCAACCAGACTAGTCATTAAAGTCAAACACAGATACTCAGTGCCCAACTAGAAAGAGACAAGAAACCACGCACTCTGATCTTTCTCTTACCAGGATCAAAATATAAGCACAAATGCCAAGCTGGCACATATGAAGTAGTTATTATGATTTCTAAAGGTCAGCAGTCTCCGGGAAATGTCCATATGCTCCTTTTTTCACCAGGAGCAAAAGAGAAGCACTAATCCAAGAAGACTAATGAAAGGCAGAATGCGAGCTCTCCAATAATTGGTGGTGTCGGAGTAGATGTTGCAGATTGTAAGGGTCTATATTATAACATCAAAGTTTTAAAACTTTGAATATTATAATATCGAACCCTTTAGAGTGAAAGCTGACAATAGCGAAGCCTCGGAACATCGAAATTTTACCTAGGGTAAGATTTCAGTGGTCTGTTCTGTGGCTTCACTATTTACAGCACTGTCGTGCGATGGTTATGGACTGGGTTTAAGGAAGTGAGCAAACAGAGGATACGGATTGGGTTCAGGTAAGTGTGGTGCAATGGTTACAGACCGGGTTAAGGTAAGTGAGCGAACAGACTGGGGTAAGGTGAGTGTGCGGTAGTTAGGGACTTTAGGGTTAGGGCGCGGGTGAGTTGAGTGTGCAGTAGTGACAGACTTTAGGTTTAGGAGTGAGTTAAGTGAGTTACGGTTAGGGCGCTGGTGAGTTGAGTGTGCGATAGTGACAGACTGTTGGATTATGGACGGGTTAAGTGAGCTAGGGTTAGGGAGCGGGTGAGGTGAGTGTGTGAGAGTTACGGACCTTAGGGTTAGGGTTTGGGTTAAGGTAAGTGGATAGATAGTAGTGTATGTACAGTTTAGTGTAGGGTTATATGTAGGATTTTAAGTCTATGTTTCTGGATTTAAGTTGTTTTGGTATGCTTGTGTTGTGTGAGTGTGTATGTTTCTTGGAACAGCAAATTTTTTCCCTGGGAAAAAATTTGCTGTTCTGAGTGTTCGATGTTATGATTGTTCGACTGAAATGGGTCGATATTATAACATTCGAAATTTTGAGCATTTGATGTTATAATTTAGACCCAATTTTAAGGGTAAGATGGAAAAATGGGTTAATATCCCAAGAGCTTCAGTGTACACTAATCAGTTAGATATGAATGAGATGGTGACATAAGCTTTAACTATCTAAGTGGAAAGTCACTAATTTTAAAGGAGCAAGATAGAGTGGAAGGGGATGGGCACTTAATTTTCTGGCTCTATGGAATACAGTTGGGTGGCCAATAAGTTTAAATAGTTTAAGGAGAGTGGTTTCATGTGCTTACTCACAACAGGCAATGAAAGAGAAGAGGGAAGCAGATATGGGGTCAAATTATCAGAAGGCACAGACAGCTAGAAAGACAGATGAGTTTCAAAACACACCACCACATGGGTGGAAGATGCAATTGATTAATTTTTGAGTAGTCTTTGCCCCCAAGTGTCAGTTTATGCTATCTACCTCAGTGCCCAATGTCCATCACTGGGTCGTCCAGCTGAACCCTCTACCTCCGTACTTTCCTCATTTTGTTTTTAAGCTGACACAGATCCTAAGGATGTCCTGTAGGTTGTAGCTGTTTTTTTTAGATGGGAGGTTATCATTTTTAATTAACTACCCTGTTACTCATCCTACCATGTGGCTTATGTGTTTGTATTCACAGGCAGGCATGCAATGTGGATATGTAGCATATCAACCACTGACCTCTGAATCAGCTCAGCCAAGTCCAACACCCTTCCCCCTCTTTGGCCCATGTCCCCCATACACCCTCCACCATGGACCATTGTACAGATTGCTCACTTAACCACCCTCAGCTCCCCAGATGGGCATGTCCAACCCCACCCTGCTAGTTCTTCAGATACCAGAACTCAGATCACCAAGAATGCAGTCACAGCTTTATCTCTGTATACCACTGAGCTGGTTCTGCAGCTGTATTTTAAGAGAAATAACAACTCTCTGAACTTCTCTGCAGCTGTACTTTAAAAGAAATAGCAACTCTTGACAATGGCAGACTATGCACCAACTGTCTTTGAAAAGGTTAGGTGTAGAGAATAGGCAGACATGCAGTGTTTGATGACAGAGCTGTTCAAATGGATAAACCCTGACATAGTCAGGCTGCTTGATGGCGGCTACAAAATTTATTCGCTGTGCACTCTAGGGAGTGGAAGGCTGAGAACATAAGTCCCCAGAAAGATAAACAGAAAAGCTAGACTTGTAGTATTATAAAATAGATGGGTTCTAATGGGAATATGTCAGTACAGACAGGCAAGGCCATCCGTCTGTACTTTCAGAGAATTAACAACTTTAGATAATGTCTAGTTTTGCGCCTAAATTCTCAAACAAAGTAAATAGAAGGTAGCCTTGTAACATTATAAAACAGCACATCTCCCATAGTTATACCTTGATATAGTCAGGCAGTTTGATGTAAATAAACTGTAAGTTTGTTATCATGGAGGATTACCCTTATGTAAGAAAATGTTTATTAATTTAACATATTTACAATATATACACAGGGACAAAATTCAACAGTACATACTTGTATACAATGTTATTATATTGAATCATCACGTTAATCTTATATAATTAACACATTAAGATTCTTGAGATTTCACAAGCAATATTTCAAGGCTATCCCAATCAATAAAGTCTTAGCATGATTTATAGATCTTATTCCAATAACTGCTCTTTCAGTTTTATATAGAATTGCTGTTAATTAAAAAAACATCTTTGAATGTAGGAAGTGAGTTTGATTTCCATTTTGTTTTGTAATAAATTTTCTAGCAAGTGCCAAAAGACTCCAAAATATTTCTGTTGTTTGGCTTTTACAGTTGCAGGATGTGGAACATTCATTAGTATTACTGATCTAGATAAAGAACAATTTTCAGACCATAACCCCATAAAAAACATACTTATCGCTTTTCAATATACATTTAATTTTCACACTCGATAAACTTGTGTGTGTCTAAGCAGCTTTTAAATCTTTTTTACATCTCCAACAAACTGAAGAATTTATTTTACTAAACTTAGAAATTTTATAAGGAGTAACAAAAAATACTATGTATATATTTCCACATACAATCTTTTCAGTTTAAACTTGAAGTTTAACTAACTGATTAAGTAACAAATTTTTATTCTTACCATCTGCTGAGTCACTCAGTCTTCTACTATCTAAAAATTTCCAGAATTGTGCATCAAAATTATTATTATTATTATTTATAAGAAACTTATAAAACCTGTACACATTTCCTTTGTTGGTCAACTTATCTTTGATAATAGCTTTCATATATTCATAAAATGAGGGGATAATGTCCTTCCTCTTTACCCATATCATCTGCAAATTCATTTAATTTCTTACTGATGGATAATATTTACCTGTTAACACATTCATCCAACTCAAATGGCAAAAGGCAGCAGTAATAAAATCCAAAGGCAATAGTAATCCAAAAACGTTTAATGTAAGTGCTTTCGTAATGTTTCACATTACTTCATCAGACATAAATAACAAAAAGTAAAAACAAGTTATATAATACATCACTTATAGCACCTACCAGTCATAAAACAGTAACTTCCCTCCAAAAAAATCAATTAATTAAAAAAACAAATAAGAACAGTGGTTTAAAGAGACATGTATAGAATCAATCATTCAATTTTCTAGCTTTTAATACAGGCTTAAGGGGGACACAATCATTCAACCCAGACGCACAATGTGCCCCCATTCTTAAAATCCACCGAAGCTCAGCACTTTCAGTGTTGTTCATCATGTCTCCCAACCTCTTGTTCTCCATTTGCATATCTAACACCTAAAATAAAAAAAGTAGGTGCTTCCCCTCTGCAAGGCTTTATTTCACTATTGCACTATGTCATGCCCTTTCTTGAGGCAATATAAGTGGTCCCTAATCCTTTCCCTGAGCCGTCTATTAGCCTTACCTATATAGAATTTAAAGCAACTAACACAATGGGCAATATATACTATATTCCGAGTGTTACAATCAGCACTTACTATTACTTTAAATGTTTTTGGATTACTATTGCCTTTGGATTTTATTACTGCTGCCTTTTGCCATTTTGGTTTCTTGTTTGTGGATTACTGGGTCTACTCCTGGTTCCTTTGCGTTTTTCTGTTTTTACATTCATCCAACTGATTATCTTTCATTAAATATTCTGTTGACTTAGCTTTTCCTTTTTCAAAGCAATCAGTTCATAATACTAATACATTCCCTTTTAGTAAATTCATTTCAACGTTGTTCTGAGTTTCCTTAAATCTAGAGATGTATGTAATGGGAAGCCACAACAATTTCCTTTTTATACTGATAGAGTTTTAAAAACATGCCTTATAATTGTTTTAAGAATTGGATTCATATACGTAGAATCTAAAGAATGAAATTAATTTTCTAAGGTAAATGTTATTAACCAGATTAAATGGTTGCTACATATTTCTAATTTAGCATATTTGATAAACATAAGAATTTATTAAAATCTGCTCCTGATCCATTTTCCATTGACTAGTGAAAGTTGAGTGCAACCAGAATATAATAGAGTTACAATCTGCAACAATAGAATAAGATTCTACATCTGGGAAGCTAAGGTCACGGGTCTTGCACAATCTTATATTATTTCTACTATGTCTAGAAGCAATTCTCAGCTTTTTAGTATACCATAAGATTGACATTAATATTTTTTATTTGTTTTCTTTAAAAGTTTTTTTTTCCAGGTGTTAAAGCCAACATATGCTTTGGAGTCTCTATACAGTTTTTTTTTTTTGGTAATAGTCCAATAAATTGTTCTGGAAATGCAAATGTTTCTAAAGTTTTAAACAAGTAGTTCCAATCTACAGAATCAAAAGCCCACTCAGTATTTAAGATAATAAAGGCCAATTCCTTGTTGATTCCTTTTGCTAAATCTAAGATAATTACTACCCTTTTCATAACATTATACATTAATCTACTGACTACATATCCTGTTTGATGTTTATTAATTCATTTATCTACAATTTATTTTTATCTTGTAGCAAAGATTGAACTAAATATTTTATCATCTCTTTTTAATATTGAAGTAGGTCTGTATGAGGAAAGGAATTTATTACCATTTTTATTTAAGTTTAGGCAGGATTACAACAATTTCCATGAGGGAGGAAATATTTTGTCACTCTGAATTATCCTGATAATGTAACTTAGTAATTCTAAAACATGTGATGGAAGCAGACTATATAATTCCATATTTAAATCATCTAGCCTTGCAGCTCTACCATTATATCATTTTAAAGCTTCTTTAAATTTTATTCAGGTAATAGGCTTATTCAACAGACATATTTGCTGGTCATTAAGTTTACTAGCAACGTTTTTCTTTAAATGCTTGCCAGTTTTGTAATAATCAGGATTAACAGTTGTATCCTTAAAGATCGTTATGGATTTTTTTCAAAAATATTAAGCATTACCTCTATGTCTGAAGCAAGATTAATACTGTAAGGATTACAGATATTATTGAATTGTGCCTTTATACTTAATATCTTACTTATATTAGCTAATCTATTTAGATTTTTTTGAAGTCATTATATAACTGTGCAGTTTTATTTTTTTCTAAGTTGTCTCCACTTTATGCATTAAAACTTTGATATTTACCCATTATTTTTTAATAACTTCAGTGTGCATTTTTAATGAATCCCATAACCATTATCATTCAAAGTTAAAAAAATTCTCAATTTGTTTCTTAATGTAACTCTTAAATTCTTTTAATTTCATTATATATACCGAGATTCTATAAAGAATCTGAAACCTTCTTATATCCATTAATTAACTGATCATAATGCATAAAGTATCAGTATAAGGACATATGTTTAATACAATTCACAGTATTAAGCAAATCTGTAGAGGCATATATCATATTAATTGCAGTTTTGTCCTAAACACATAAGAATAGTGAATGAAGAACAATGAATCATCTTCTGCTTTTACTGCGAGCTAAATCAACTAAATTATAACTAACCCATCTGTTTAGTACTTTAGCTGATGCCAGAATGTTAGCTTTCTCCTGCTCATTTATATCTTCTATACTAGATATGCAGCTAAAATCATCTGCTAAAATTAAACTACCCTTACAATTACATTGTAATAAGTTTGAGTGATCTTTAGCCACTCTCAAACCTATTGCAGGGATCCAGTAAAAATTTGTGTATCGGGTTTGACATTACATTTAATTATTATAAATGTATACATTCCTTTGGAATCATTAATGGATTCCATGACCTTAGGCCCTGCAGTAGGTTTTGTCCAAAGTATAGCATTTCATTTGCTCTTTTTGTTAAAAGAAGCAGATGATACCATTTCACAACCTAAGATGGTTAAATGCTGCATATCTTAACATTCAATGTTTTTTGAATTCCTCTTTTCTACAAAGTAAAATACTAAAACTCATAAATAAAAAAGCAGAAACATGTCTTCAGTTTAATTGTACATATTACTAATAAAACACACCTTACCATGAAAACCAATGTTCCTAGTATGCCTATTGAATAGACAAACTATACCAGCTCTCTACTTACCAATACCTAAAAAAAGCATCAAAAATAGCCAAAAGCTACTTTGATTTATAAATAATATAATATTATACACAAGTTAAATATAATAAGAAACTAATAATTTAATTATATATCTTGCCATTCACCCTTTACTACATAAAAGTTTAATAATCCTCTTCTATTAATTACAAATATTAAATAATCCAACAAACAGTGTACTGTATACATATTTATGTAATAGTAGTATAAATTATCCATTATGTATTCCTAAATGATTATATCATTCAACATTATTACAACTAAATCTATAAATAAAAAAAATAGAGCAGAGTGGGACCTGAAGAGATAAAGATATCTATAAACTTACAGGTGACAGATAATATTATCATACTAAACTATTATAAAAATAGGAACATCAATGCACATATATATTTGCCATTCTAAAACATATATACACATTTTATAAACCTAAAACAGCTCTGAATTAGTTTAAAAAGCATGTGTATATGTCTTAAAATTGTATAACACTCTTAATATGATACATATCAAAATATTTAAAAATCCTTTAGCTTATTAAACTAATTAATAAAAATATGTACATTACTGAGGCCAAAGGGAATGTCTGTCTTGTTATTTCTATGGAGTCAAAAAAATCTGTCTATATTGTATTTAAAGGTTACAATGTGCTTTATTCTAATCCTATTTTCTTTCCTGGGTTCAAACATATTGAAAAATCTACTTCACTTTCTATCAAATAGATGCACTAAAACACTCAAATTTCAACCCAGACGTATAAAATGAGTTATCTCAAATAGTCTTAGTGCATCATCTTCTTCTTCTTCTTCTTTAGGCTTTTCCCACCAGTTAAGGATTGCCACAGTGGATCACCTGTCCACTCATGATTGGCAGTGGAATTTTACAGTGTCAATTTGCCAGGTCAGAGCCCAACCTTCCACAGAAGGCACACACATACATGCACTCACACCTAGGGCCAATTTAGAGTGTCCAATCCACCTAGAGCATGTCTTTGGGATGTGAGAGGAAACCGGAGTACTGGAGGAAATCCATGCGACCACAGGGAGGACATGCAGACTCCACACAGAAGGCACCCCAGCCAAGGATCGAACCACGGAACCTCTTACTGTGAGGCAACAACACTAACTGCTGCACCACCGTGGCCACCCTAAGTAGTCTTAGTGCATCTAATAATACAATATGTAAAAAGCTTGAAAAGTTACATGAACAAGCTTCAAATTTTAGCTTTCATGATGTTTTCAAATATTTTGTTTTATTTTCTATGTAAATTTTATGTGATCTTGTGCATTCATGGTTCTGCCATATGCAGGTATATGTTTATAAGCAGTTTGTTATTCAAGTATATTTTTCTGTCTTACCATGGTGGTGGTGCTGCGGTAGCATTGTCGCCTCACAGTAAGACGCTGTCCGGTTGGATTCTCAGCTAGAGCGTCTTCTGCGTGGAGACATGCGTGAATGGGCATACCTTCGTTGAAGGTTGTACATCAGGGCTGGTAACTCGGCATGTAAAAATCAACTACCAATCTTTAGCGGACCGGAGTTCCGCTGTGGCGACCCCTTACCGGGAAAAGCCAAAAGACACAACAACAACAACAACAACAACCTGCCCACCTGTTTTTCTAAAATCTCCCATCAAAAAGCAATTTAATCATCTGCTCTCTATTAGAGATTATAGTATGTGTATATATTTCTTAACCTTCTAATACTGCTCTTTTATTAATCTTACATAGAAGATATTTCATTCCTTGTGTTTTGTATATTATTCATAAGATGTTTACTCTTATTAATTTTAATATTACAAACAAGTCTGACTATATATAAAAGAATTTCTGCTTGATTCAATTGAATGTGTGTTTTTAGCCATTGTGAAC
Organism: Protopterus annectens; assembly: GCF_019279795.1. Classification (NCBI taxonomy): domain Eukaryota; kingdom Metazoa; phylum Chordata; order Ceratodontiformes; family Protopteridae; genus Protopterus; species Protopterus annectens. The sequence continues at coordinate 466,923,506 of NC_056735.1, forward strand.
TGCTGTTCTGATCTAAACTTCACATACTGACAATGGAATTTGATTACAGCATCTGAAAAACACAACTCACAACACATAGCAGCTGTTAATTTCCACTGCATGTTTCTCATTCTTTTTAAATATTTTAAACGGTTCTAATCAGTAACAAACATCTAATTTTACTTCTTTCCATTAATATGAAGAGTTATAAAACTGCAGCATAAGCTATTAACATTCAACAAAATATAAGAAAATTATATATCCGCAACAGCACAACATAAATTGTTACAACTTTTGGTTTACTAGTTCTTCACTTTTAAATAAATATATTTTTTTTATTAAAAAAAAAAATGTTATTTTGAGTACATTTCTCACACATAAACTTGAAAAAAGAAAGAAAAAGAATGTTCCTTGCTGTTTTCATAGACACCTGTGATAAACTTTGACCTAGATTTTCTTCAAAACAGATGAAGGAGCAGGCAGGAAGCAAGGCATGCAAGGTCACACAACTGAAAAATTATTTTATTAAGTTCTTTTAAGTATTAATTGCTTCAAAAATAACATATGAAAGGAATGTGTCACATAGAAGCAAAGAAGACAAAACCATGAGCACTTTAACACATCTAATTACCATATTACTTAGATCTGATATTTGTTTAACCCAGCAATGCATATACTAAGCAAAATTAAACAAATAAAAACATTCCTAATTTATATAATCTTAAAGTTACCAAATTATATTGTTTATAATTTAATGGCATGTTTAGTTAAATGAAATATATGAATTATTTCACTGTAAATATAGTAAAACAGCAAAACTAACCATTTATATTCATTATCATAAATAAAAATGTTTTAGCTTAATATATAAATATAAACTCACATATGTTTGAAGCTTAAAGTCCTATACAAACTTTTTATTTAAAGGGTAAATCTATTGTTTCAGAAAATAAATGTCCTGCAGACAGACTGAAAGTCACTTGTTTTTTAAGATTTTAATTTGAGAAGCAATTTTACAAAAATTCAGCTCACTTTGTCCCTTGAGGGATATACTGTCTGAATCCATTTCTTCAATATTATTAAGGATTTTCTTTTGTAAACAAAAGTAGGTGCCTCCTCCAGTACGTCAAATATTTCAGTTCCTTCAGAAAGAAATAATTTTATCTTTGTAGGAAACGCCAAAGTGGCTTTAATATTGTTCTTTTTAAGTTCTTTAATTAGTGGTAAGCAGGATTTTCTTTTACTCATTATTTTACTGGAATGATCATTGTCATATCTGACTACATGTTTACCTATCTTAATAGGTGGACATGATCTTTTTTCTAAACTAAACATTAACTTAACTAGAATTGAATGTCATGGTGAGATTTCCTTCTTTGAATGTGTTCTCAAGGATCTATGTACCCTTTGAATTCCAAAAGATAAAGCTGCAGGAATAGTTAATGTTTTATGCAACCATGCTGTTAAGAAGTTCATTATATTGCCCTCCTCCTACTTTTCAGACATACCATAAATTCTAATGTAATTTCATCTCAGACTGTTTTGTAAATCATCAATTTTATGTATGGGCCAGTTATTTTGTTTTAAAAGAAATTCATAGACTTACCTTCAATAATTCTCCCCTATGATCATTTTAAAGCTCCTTACAGCTGATTTGTGCAGTTTGTTGTTTTATAAGAATTTCTAAATGTTACATCTTCTTTTCTGGACTCTTCTTTGAAACTTTCTCTTTTAGTATCCAGTCTGTACATTATAAGTCATACATCCTGCATACTGCATATAATTGACTGGATATCTTTTTTTAACACAAGAATCCTGAGTACCATTTCCTGATTAGCTCAGGCGGAAATCTCTCCTCTCTTAACCAGGCAGTTTAAATTCTAAAAGGAAAATTACACCTTTTGAAGAATTTGAAGCCACAATTCTTTTCTCTATTAGTGAATGGCAAGTATCTCTAAATCTTAAGTTTTGATTATATTTTCTGTCAAAGAAAAGTTTTCAGTCGCATAGCTTTCACCAGTTGGTGCTCTCAATTAGTCATATTGGCCATACCACAATTCATTTACCCTTTTCTCAATAGTTGTTTTGACCAACTCCTGGAGCTCTGCTCTCCTTTCTTCCTCAAAACTTTCTCTTTTCTTTTATGTGCATGGTCTGTACTGTCTGCATTATATGTGAAGCCAGAACAACATCCCTGGGTGCATCTGCTCATTTACCTTTCTAGCTATTTTTATCAATACACTACATTTTTCACTGCTAAGTGGTAAATAAATATAGATATTACTCTGACATTACTAGACACAAACAGAATCTGTAAAAAGAAACAAGATAACTTTCTCAAAATGTGCAAATGTTTAATCCAGGCTAGTAAATGGAAGCTATATAGCAAACTTACTCAAGGATGATTGTAGCATGTTTAGTAAAGGAAAGTGGCCACCTCTTTTATTAAGTAACGCTTTCTACCCCTTATGAACTATACTTATATTCTTGAAATTGATAAGTAAAATCTGTGTTTAGCTGACTTGTAGGTATGCTGTTGCAGACAAGTGATAATATACTTTTATTTTTGCAAGCCTGATAAACTGCAGATCTTGTGTTATTTTCCTTGTATGTATGCATACAGAAATATAAATACCTGATAGTTGTTAAGTTCCAAAGAACTTGAAAATGTAGGTGAGTTTGAACAACTTCTTCACATAACAGCAAATTAATTAAAACTGACACGGCTAAAAATCATTCATTGGTGTAATTCCAATCAGAGTATGTATGCACTGCTGTGCAATTCAAGGGTATTGATACCAGGTTTCAGAGACCATGCAGACATAATTCTTATGGCTATAGAATAAATGCCAACTTACCATGCAGTGCACATGGATTTGGATACTTAAAGACACTCATCATGGAAGTTAATGATGGCAAAAATTTAATTAAAATCTTGTCACAAGTATCTATGTCAAAATATTGTTCTGGTTTTCATGGTTTTAGACTTTTAAGCAAAAAATAATCTCTTATAAAATAAATGGTTATTTCAGTTAGAAAAGAACTGTCACACAACCAAGCTTTCAAGATAATTCAGTATGCAGAACCAAAGATTGCATGAATATTGACTTGGTTCTATATTTATTAAGTCATTAAGGAAACACATGCTGTAGACAGTACTGCAATATTTTTAACCACAACTCAAAGACTGTACAGTTCAGAGTACCTCTTTTCTTAACTATATTGTATAATATTATTTCAGCAGTGCTACACTAGCCATGAGACTGTCTCATAGATTCAAAACAAGTGTTCCTTCACTTTAAAACAAACTGCACATTATTTAATTATGATTTTTAAATAATACGTTGATCCAAGTCGCTTCTCTATATTTATTATTTATCTGCATGTGTACTGATAAGTTTAAAAGTGTTTAAAAGTAGTACATTTTAAGCAAATAAGCTTCCAAGGAGATACCTTAATGGGCATCCAGTAGGCTACACTGGGTATTGCTACAAGGCAAAGAAAGAATAAAGGAAATAATGTTCTGTGCACATCACATGCAATCTGAATAATCTATACTTTACATGCTAATTACAGCAGCCTGACATAACGGGAATACTCTGTCCAAAGCGCACTAAAATAGAAGGCGGTACCAGAGGTGGCACGATTGCTATTCTTTATAACACCCTATATCTGTGTGTTTACTAGGCAAAAGCCAGCACATTATATATTGTAGGAATACTGGTGTTATATGACTAAAAGGTACCATTCTTCATAATGTCAGCTACTATTTTTTCAGGCTTACATATGCTGAACTAGCAAAAACAACATGGTATCTTACAAATGTAAGGTGGGGTATGAGCAAATGAGAAGATTATGCCACTGCCAAAGTAGCTAATTCAGCACAAATTTACAACAACCAGTTTTTGTTAATACTTGCCTGTTCATTTCTGTCATATATAAAGAGTCTGCTTTTGTTACTTAGGCTTTTGATATGCTTACATCACTTTCAAGAAAAAAAAAATCTTCCCAATACTTAGCATATTAGTAAGTATAACTTTCTAATTACTACATCAGTTACTGAACAGTACTGACGACTGTATCATTATTCCATTGGTATATGCTTCGGGTCCTTTAACAAGCATATTTTCCATAGGTATAAGTGTAATAACAAGCACCATAGCTACTACCAAAATATAAATACCAACTAGCTCAGGTTACATAAAATACACAGAGAAAGCAACCTTTATATTCATTTACTCTTATCTGGCACTAATTTGTTGATCAATACTTTCTAAACTACATTATATTTTTCAAGTACTCAAAAGCTTGTGGCTGCGTCAGTCTCTTCCATGACACTGAGCATATATATTTGTTTTTTTTTTTTTTTTTTTTTTTATCTATGCATTCACCGGCATAAAAGAAAAAATATCTAAGAATGTATTTTTTGGTACAAATGTCCACACAGACTAACAATGCTAGTTTATATGGTTTTGCAGTCACTTTAATAATTTCTTATGTTTGCACCAAGACAATAACTAGTCTATTAATTTCTAAGGAGCCACTCATGCCATAGACAACAACATGGTAAAGCTATGCCGCTTATTTTACCATCCAAAATTTAACTTAAACATACCAATGTTTTCACACCCCAGCTACTACCAAAAATAAATGTTTACCAGCACACTTTACATAAACAGACACAGCGACCTTCATTTTCGTCTGTAAGTTACTACAATCTTGCACTAATTTTCTAATCAGCTTATGAAATGCACTGTATTTTTCAAGCAGTCTCAATGTGTGCAGTTTCTCAGTATCTTTAATATCATTAGGCCCTGTTGACATTGTTTTTGTTCTATTCATTTTCCACCACAAGGAGAAGCATATATGAATGTATTTTTGTCACCAAAATCAGCACATAGTAATGATGACAGTTTGTATGGTTTTGGAGTGGCTTTTATAAAAGTAGTTTCATGGGCAGAATAGCAAACTTCTAAAATGATGATGAACCAAACATGCTGTTGATGACAACATGGTCAAACCATGCAGCTTATTTTAATATTCAAAATATACTTCACAGTTAAATCCATTTCATAATGAAATGTCCATGTACACTGAAAATGCCCATGGCGAATATCAATACACTATAGCCTTATATTATATTATATTATATTATATTATATTATATTATATTATATTATATTATATTATATTATATTATATTATTATATTCATAGATTAAAGGCTGTTACTAGGCTAATGACCAGGGCGGGGGGGGGGGGGCTTTCTAAGCCTAGCCAAGTTTTCCCAAAACAATAATGATGTCCTGCATCCAAGCAGGACATTGAGATCCAAACATTAATAACCTACCACTGCCCATAAGGTACATGGTTGTCAGGCCTGGTGTAAATTTCATATTCCCCATCCACTGGTGTAGGTTGTGCTGGGTAATAGATGAACTCAGCTTCACATGGATGGGAAACCTGCTCCATGGGGGGGGGGGGGTGCAGTCTCTGGGAAACATATCTGTCTCTCCACCATGTTCTGTTTAGGTCACAGACAAAATTCAAGTCCCTAGACCTTGCATTTCTGGTACTCTTTGATGTACAAATATGTAGGAGATTCCTAACTGCAGGGTTTGTGGATGCCTTGTAAGCCAGGGATAGATCACTTTTCAGCAATCTATAGGAGACTGAGTAGAGGGAAAGGGTTTTAAGGTGCTCTGCATAAAGCAGGTTTGTTACACTTTGTATTCTTTTGTAAGGGACCTTTGAGGTTGCTCTAGTTGTTGCCTGTGCCTTGTCAGGTATATATTAAAGGCAGCATTGTACTCTGTGATTGGTCTGATAAGGACTGAGTGCTGTGGGATAATGACCTCTCTGGCCCTAGATGCCATGCCCTTACATATAAGTTGCACAACATAAAAGGATTTCTGCACAACTGTGGCGGCATGCTGGTCAAAGTTAAAGCTACTGTCTATGTGCATACCCAGATCCCTGACCACTGGGTCAACTCTTAGGGGTATATTATCAAAACGGTAATTAGCCCAGATGAGTGACTTCCCAAAGGGTAAAATTATGCATTTCATAGCACTGAGTTTAAGACCATGTTTTTTTCAACATTTGTTAGTCAGAGAAGGACATTCCTAAAGAATGCTAGTGCCTGCAGGGGAGTTAGTGATAAACTCCAGCTTACAATCATCTGCAAACTTAGTCAGCCATAAACCTTCAACATTTGCTTCCATTTCAGAGAAACAAATACCAAAAAGGAGCGGGCCAGAATCGAACCTTTGGGGACTTCTGTAGTGACTCGTCTCTTGGTGTAGGTGGACTCACCTATTTTGACCTCTTGGGTCCTTTCAGCCAGTTGGCTATCCATCAGGTTTTCAAAGTGCTTATAACTAAATTAGTGAGCTTGTCTATAATGCCTGAGTGTGGTGGTGTATCAAAAGCCTTGGCCAGGTTGAGGTAAGCTGTATTCACAATCTTACCTTCATCTATTGCTTCGGTGACCCTCCCAGAATGTCCACCAGATTTAATAGGCATGACCTTCCTTTAACAAAGCCAAAGTCTGATGGATCCAGTATTTCAGGTTAACTACATCCTCATTTATCATGTCCAGGATTCCTTCCATGGCCTTACATATGAGGCTTGTAAGACTTATGGGCCTGTAGTTAACTGGATCAGTGGTTGGACCGTCTTTGTGCAGGGGGGTGACTGTAGCCATTTTCCATTCCTTGGGTACAAAACCTGACTGATGGCTCCAGTTGAAAAGTGATTCAAGTGAATCAGAGAGATTATATTTCATGCTATTTATTAAACTTTCCAGGATGTTATCTGTGTGCAACAATGCAATGCTTTTGGGCATGGGAAGTGCACTGATGACCTATTCCCTAGTAATGGTGGGGGGGGGGGCTGTGTTATGTGGTATTTCCTTTGGACTACTGGGGGGGGGAGTGGGGGAGGAAATTTCAGCTGAACTTGTCAGCCAAAAGGTTGGTTTTGGACTTCGGTTCAATGTGGGTGATGCCTTTTATAATAAGTTCTGCATAATTTTGTGTATTTCCTCTGTGGTTTTGGATATAGCTGTAGAAAGCTTTGCAGTTGTCCTTTGCCTGAGAAAGTGTTTTTCTTTCAAATTTAGCATTTGTAGTATTAGTTAACCCTCTTAGCTGTCTGTTTAGATTGGCCAGGGGGGCTTTAGCATACATGGCTTTGTTCCTCCTATGCTTGGCCAAGATTTTTTTTTCTATTGTTGTATAACTGATTGATATTGTGGTTCCACCAGGGTGGCTTGCCTTTTAAGTATTTTTATTCTTAATACAAATGGGCACAGTTAGATCAATATAGGTATCAATATAGCTGTACAGAGATTTTGCAAATAGTTCAGTGTATGCTACAGTGTCTACTGGATTTAGAGGTGCTTGGAATTTAGCTAAGGTGTTGTTTAGTAGAGAGAGGTTAGCCTTGGAATAGCCCCTAAATGTTTTTGGTTTTGCTGGATCCACAGACTTAATCTTTATTTCAAGCAATACTGCCTTATGGTCAGATCTGGCAAGTAAAGATATTACATTGGGTGAGGAACATCAGTCCCTCATGCTCACGAGTGCAAGGTCAAGGATGGTTTTACTCCTAGAAGGTGAATAGACCAACTGTTCCAGGGTTTTGTATTAACAAAGTTAAGGAATTGCTGGGCTTGGACATCAGAAGTGGTGTAGGATTCCCAATCTATAGAGGGGTAGTTGAGCCCCCCCATAACAGTAGCACATTGAGATAGGCATTATGGGTTTCCTGGGACATGGAGAGTGACCTATAGGTTGCAAGGATATGGTGTGACACTGTGTTTATGGTGAGTTGCACATGTATGAGTTCCAATGGGTCATACACTTTAACTAGTCTGGATGTGAGACTGGTTTTAATATACACTGAAACTCCTGTGCCTTTATTTCACTCCTGTGTAGTAGCTGGTCTAAAGGTGTGAAAGGAATTATAACCTTGCAGTGTTGGGGTACTCTCAGTGCATTTAAACCATGTCTCTGTTAATAAACAGAGGTCTACACCCACAAGGGAAAGGAAGGCTTGCACAGAGGTGAGTTTATTGTTAAGACTTCTAGCATTGAGCAGTACCACCTTCAGATATCCCTTCATAGGTTCAGTTAAGTCAGAAGGTTTATCTGTTTGGCATTGCCTAAAAAAAGGCACTATGTGGGTGGAAAAGGTCTTTGCCAGTATCCAAAAGCCTAGAGATGACAAGTGCAGACCATCCCTGGCAAAGCAGAATAGTCTGTCAACCATGACCTTCCAGGCCATCAAATATTTTACCCCCTTTGATTGACACCAGAAGCTAAGCTAGTTGTTAAAATGAATCACTTTCTGTTGATAACATAACATCATCCTTGGAGAAGGTAGTATCCTGCTCAGAGGTAAGCATATACTTGCCTGAGACACATAATCAGCGAGCTTGATCATGTCTCAGTTCATATAGTCAAGGGAAGTACATCACAGGTCATTAACACCCACATGTACAATGACAGAGTTATAACTATTAACTAGTGTATCATTCAACAATTGTGATATGTTTTGTGTGTGTTTTCATACGTAGATGCTACTGTATATATTTATGATTACAGTGGTCACAAAAAAGCATTAAATGATATACCATACATAAACTATCATCAAATATATATTTTATACATGCAATGATGTTACGTCTATATGTGCATTTCAATGCAGTCATTCATTTATTTTTTCAAAGGGTTTTAGATCATAGGACAAAACCATGGATATACACCATTCTGGCAATGAATGACCTCATACAAAAATCATCTAGAATTAAAATATTAATATGCTAAATATGCTTTTGAAAAAAAACTTCTGAAACTTGAGAAAATAAAAAATGGAAGAAAATGTTGCCAACTACTAGCTCCTTTAACACATGCATGCTTTTCAAAACTATAACAATGCAGTCATTAAGACAGCAAACACAATACATCACTTGCAACAGACTATGCTTCCTTTGGCAGTATTTCTAATTCTAACACAAAATATTCATTTAAGTAATTCAATACAGAGATATTATAAATGAATGAAATAAGCAAGGATCTTAAACACTGGAAATAGAAACCTTTGCCACAAAGTCATGATTCTTAATATCACATCAAAAGTGCAGCTGACTGTAGCCTTCACATAGATTGTGTCTCTCTTTTATGTATGAATGATGTATAAATCTAAATCATTTTCATATTTCAACTTTTCAAATCTGCAATTTGAAAACACAGATATCTGAAATAGTTTTCAAGCTCAAGACTTCATTCTGAAGGCCAGGAGAAACAGAACAATTTAACATAAATAATGTTTAAGTAATTCACTACAAAAGCAACATAAAGATGAAACCTGAACAACAATAGCAATTTCAGCAAACATTAAGAAAGAAGAGCATCCCAGCTCATCCCTTTCACCCATCTGAAAAAGTTATATAAGCGAACCTACCTTTGCAAATTGTGCATTTATCCATTTTGTGAATGTTTTCTTCTGAACATCTTCTCTTTCATCTACAAGATAAAAAGAAAATATATGTCAAGGGCAGCAGAGTGAAACTGATGATGTATTATCTTGAAAAGAGAAATAAACTCACTAGCATTAAGTTGGAAGTATAAAACGAAAATGTAGAATTTTACTTGGAAAATGATAAGCACCCAAAGACAAATAAAGAGTTTCACAAAGAAAAGAAAACATACCCACTGCATACTCTCTCTCACACACACACACACACACACACACACACACACACACACACACACATGTATGTCTGTAGTAACCAATAAATATATTTTTGACTTAACATGAACATAAAGGTCATATCACAATGCAGTTAAATATAATTATGTGTTGGTAAGAAATTCACCTTGAGAGGGAAGCTCAAGAAAAGAATCTCAGCAGCCATGCCTCTAACACACAATAAGCAGTTCTTTGTATTGCATATAACTTTATCTGCTCCATGTACTAATAGTTGTATAAAAAATTGCTAAGCATTTTGCTGGCTTTCAAAGCTGTAAAGGATTTATAGAGTACTGCCAAAAAGGCAGTAACATGCTCTTTTATGTTACGGAAAGTCGGGGATACAGTACCAGCACAGACAGGCAGAAACAAATCTGATTTTAGTTCTGCAACTATTGTTTGCTGTTTAGTATGGGCAGATTTAACTTGTGCAATACCTGATCTCAACAAATGAAGCAGAGGGTGATTAGCAGTTGTGATTGGGTCTCATGCTGTAGAAAATCTTAACTGATTTCTCTTTTTCTGGATATTGGAGTATAATTGCCACACTCCGTACACCACAAAAAACATTATATTCTCTCTTTCCTTCTCTACTTGTCTTTCTCTCTAAATAGACAGACAGACAGAAAGAAAGAAATAAGTATATGTAGGGAGATAGATACACATATGTATATAAAAGCAGACAGACAGGTACAGAGGACAGTTTAAGGGTCTTACAGACAATAACAGCTGATGACTACAGGGAATATCTAAAAGGGACTCCAGCTATATACACATAGAGCGTGTGTGTGTGTGTGTGTGTGTGTGTGTGTGTGTGTGTGTGTGTGTGTGTGTGTGTGTGTGTGTGTGCTCGCGCTACAATGCATCCTTGAGTATGATCTGGTGGCAGGGTTGTGCGTGTGTGTATCCTTGAATACAATGAGATGAGGGTGGCCGTATGTCTGTGTGTGTGTGTGTGTGTGTGTGTGTGTATATATACATATACATATATATATATATATATATATATATATATATATATATATATATATATATATATATATATAGATAGTTATTTATATATGTTGGTCAGATCCTACCACAAGCTAATCACCCTAGACATCCACATCCTGCTCCCACTACCCATTAGGGAAACCACCGTAAAAAACTTCTCCAAAGCCAACTTCACATTTCTTAAGACAGAAGTGGCAAACTTAATGACACCCATGCAGACGTACAATAGAGGTACGACTGCTGAATCCTACACAAATGCACTTTACTTTTTTTGTGTAAGTCCAATTATTACTGATAAGTTGGTTAACAAGGCTCTATCTAAAGCTAAAAACACTGCCTCCATGGGACCAGATGGTGTCCCAGGTTGTGTCATACGTGAGCTCCGAAAGGAATTAACCCCGCATCTTAATACCCTGTTCAGTCTCAGCCTCTCCACAGAATATGTGCCCACAGAATGGCGCACGACAACGGTGGTCCCGCTACACAAGGGTGGGGCCACAACTGACCCTGGGAACTACCGACCAATAAGCCTGACCAGTCTGATCTGTAAGGCTATGGAGTGAATCATTATGGAACTCATAAATGGAGAGATTGGGAACCTCCAGTCGCTAAACCCCACACAGATCATGCCTCCTGAACCTGGTGGATTTCTTTGAGACAGTTACTCAGGCTATAGATAAGGGAAAGGAGGTACACACGGATTACCTTGACCTTGCTAAAGCATTTGACACCATTCCCCATTCAGGTATTATTGATAAGCTCACCAGCCTGGGCATAAACCCTTACGTCACAAGATGGATCGCAAACTGGCTCTCAGACAGATCCCATAAAGTAAGAGTAGCGGGATCCATTTCCAAATCCAGACCAGTAACGAGTGGTGTGCCTCAGGGCTCTGTCCTGGGGCCCCTCCTGTTTGGCATATACTTCTCAGAAGTACAGGCAAGCATGGAAGGGCTGTGGCTGACTAAATATGCGGACGACTGCAAACTGGGTGCTATAATAGAGTCTCCGGCCGACATGGAGATGCTCCAGAAGGGCCTAAATGAGACTGATGCATGGTGTCAAAGCCATGGTCTCAAGCAAAATGCAAAAAAATGCATAGTAATCCCCTTTGGAAAAAACAGAGTACCCGCAAACTACAACATAGGAGGTAATCCCCTGAAATCTGAAGAAGAAATAAGGGATCTAGGGACCCAAGTAGATAGTCAGCTTTCCTTTGATAACAATGTTGCCAAAGTGGTTAGAAAATCCTTCTATGTGACCCATCTGATCATGAAAGGGTTTGCATCAAGATCTAAGAATGTAATGGTGCCCCTCTACTCTTCCCTCATCAGACCCATTATTGAGTACAATGCACCAATTGGAATATACCTGGCTAGACATCTCCAGCAGCTGGAGAGACCACAGAGGTACCTAACCAAGAGGATTACTGGCTTAACAGTTGCCCTATGCAGCACGATTGAAAAAGCTAAGACTGTTCTCTGTTGCATACTGCTTTCTCAGAGGCAATCTCTGTCTAACATACAGAGCCATGTCCAACCCAGAATTGTTGAACATACTCCATCTTAGCAAAACCAAATATACTTGAGCTACACGCTCTAGGGATGTAAACCTCAATACAACAATGAATAGAACATGCTGGAGGGATAGATTCCCTTCGCAGAGACTTCCCTTACTATGGAACAGGGTCCCAATCTACATAAGACAGAGCCCCTCACTATCACTCTTCAAGAGGAACCTTGATGAGTGTATGGGTAACAGAAAGTTCACACCGGGGATCACACCAACAACACTACTAGATAGGGGCCAAGGGTACTAGCTGCTAGTACAAGGGTCTAGGGAACTACTAAAGGGGCAGTGAATACTGCACAATGTGGCTGAGCTAATATATGCCTTCGGGCAGATAGCCCAGTACCAACCTATGAACCTATAAGCACTTACACGAGTGCAACCCCTAACAGAACCAAGATGCCATCCTCCAAAAAAAGGAAGCCAATCTGGCAGTCCTCTGCCATAAACAAGCTCTACAACAGATGAAAGAAACTGTTGCAAAAACGAGTAAAATCCCATGACTGGAGGAACTCCCTGGTCAGCCTCAGTAAGAAGCTGAGATCCCTCATAAAATCCTCCAAAGCTAGTTAACGGAAACAAAATTGCCAATGACTCTAAAGACATCCACAAAGAATTCTATATCTATGTCAAGAATCTCAATGGCAACACTCAGATCTGCTCTGAATTACAGCACAATGGCACTAAATATACAGAACCAGCTGATATTGCCAACATCCTGCCACATAGTTTCAGTGCTAACTATACCCCCCTCTCACCCCGCAGAGGGCCCATCTCTATACTGGAAGAATGCAAAGTTCCTGTAATCACGGCTGCACAGGTAAACAACACACTCTCCAAAGCCAAGAACACAGCATCCATGGGACCTGACAATATCCCAGGCTGCGTTCTACACAAACAACAGAACAAACTGGCACCCCACCTAAGTACTATGTTCATTCATAGCCTCACCTCAGGCTTTGTACCCACTGAATGACGCACCATGATGGTTATCCCACACCACAAATGGGGAGCCATGTCGGACCCTGGGAACTACAGTCCCATTAGCCTGACGAGCCTGGTCTGCAAGGCCATGGAATGTATCATCATGGAACTCATAAACAAAGACATCGGTAATCTCCAAACTCTGGACCCAACCCAGTTTGGGTTTGAAAAAGGCAGATCATATCTCCTAAACCTGACAGACTTCTTTGAAGCAGTCACCAAAGCTATAGATAAGGGTAAGGTGGTTCACACACCCTATCTAGATCTCGCCAAGGTATTCAATACCATCCCCCACTCTGGAATTATAGATAAACTCACTAAACTAGGTATAAATCCCTATGTCACAAGATGGGTTGCCAACTGACTCATGGACAGAACCCACATTGTGAAAGTAGCAGACTCCAAATCCGACTTCAGACCAGTGACAAGTGGAGTACCACAGGGTTCAGTCCTGGGTCCTCTCCTGTTTATCTAGTTCTCTGAAGTACAGGCTAATACAGAAGGTCTTTGGCTAATGAAGTTTGCAGATGAATGCAAACTAGGAGCCATAACTGAAACTCCTAACGATGTGGACATCCTACAAAAGGACCTCACTGAGACAGATGCCTGGTGTCAAAGCCAGGGCCGGAAGCTCAATGCCAAAAAGTGCATTGTCATCCCCTCTGGTAAAAACGCTGTACACATGAACTACCACATAGGTGGTAGTCTACTGAACACAGAAAGTGTGATAAGAGACCTTGGGACACAGGTGGACAGTAGTCTCTCCTTGATAATCACATTGCCACAGTGGTCAGGAAATCCTTCTATGTGGCACACCTCATCACAAAAGGTTTATAATCCAGAAAAAAAGAGGTCATTGTTCCTCTCTACTCATCACTCATTAGACCCATTATAGAGTACAACACCCCTTTTGGTATGTACCTCATCAGACATCTACAACAACTGGAAAGGCCACAGAAATACCTCACAAAGAGGATTACTGGCCTCAAACAGATGCCCTATGCAGACTGTCTAGAAAAACTCCAGTTTTATTCTGTTTCATATCGCCTACTCAGAGGTAATCTCTGCCTAACATACAAAGCTATGTCAAACCGAGAGCTGTTGGACATGCTCCACTTAAAGAAATCCCAATCCCTCTGAGCTACATGCTGTAGGGACCTAAACCTTGTCACCACAATAAACAGAACATTCTAGAGGGATACATTCCTGTCCCAGAGACTTCCCATACTCTGGAAAAGACTACCTATCTATGTCAAACAGAGCTTCTCATTAGCACTCTTCAAGAAAATCTTGATGATTGGATGGGAAATGGTACACACAGCCTACCTAGACCTTGCAAAGGCCTTTGACACCATTTGCAATTCTGGTATTATAGACAAGCTCACCAGCCTGAATTTAAACCCCTACGTCACAAGATGGGTTGCCAACTAGCTCACGGACAGAACCCACATGGTGAGAGTTGCAGGAGCTAGGTCCAACTCTAAATTGGTTACAAGTGGCGTACCCTAGGGCTCAGTCCTAGGACCCCTCCTGTTCGGCATATACTTCTCAGAAATACAGGCAAGCACAGGAGGACTATGGCTGACCAAGTTCGCAAATGACTGCAAACTAGGGGCTATAATCGACTCTTAGGCTGACACAGACATCCTTTAAAAGGGTCTCACTGAGACGGATACCTGGTGTCAAAATCATGGCCTCAAGCTAAATGCCAAAAAAGTGTATAGTCATCCCCTTTGGAAAAAAAAACAAAGTACCCACAAACTGCCACATAAGTGGTAGTCCCCTAAATATGGAAGATGTAATAAGGGATCTGGGGACCCAAGTAGATAGTAATCTCACTTTTGATAATCACATTGCCAAAATGGTTAGAAAATCCTTCTAAATGGCCTACCTAATCACAAACGGGTTTGCATCTAGATCAAAAGAGGTCATTGTGCCCCTCTACTCATCACTCATCAGACCCATCATAGAGTACAATGCCCCCTTTGGCATGTACCTTACAAGATACCTGCAACAGCTGGAAAGATCACAGAAGTACCTCACCAAGTGGATCACTGGCCTCAAACAGATGCCCTATGCAGCTCGATTAAAGAAACTCCAGCTGTACTCGGTTGCATACCTCCTACTCAGAGGTGATCTCTGCCTGACATACAAAGCCATGTCCAACCCAGAATTGATGGACATGCTCCACCTAAAGAAACCTTATTCCCACGAGCCACATGCTCTAGGGATCTATACCTCATCATAGCAATAAATAGGACGTGCTGGAGGGATAGATTCCTGTCCCAGAGACCTCCCATGCTTTGGAACAAGATTCCAATCTACATTAGGCAGAGCTTCTTGTAAACACTCTTCAAAACAAACCTTGACGAGTGGATGGGAAATAGAAAGTTTACCCCGGGGATCAATTCAGTAGCTCTGCTGGAAAGAGGCACAGGGAACTAATCGAAGGGGGCGGCGAAAGCCAACACATTCTGGCTAGGCTTATAAATGCCTTCGGGCAGATAGCCTAGTACCTACCTATGAACCTATAGGAAATTCAGCCCGGGGATCACTTCTGTGGCTCTACTCGACAGGGGCACAGGAAAAAAATTTCTTGGGTGGCGAAAGCCAGTGTACCTTTTGGGCTAGGCTTATATAGGCCCTAGGGCCAATAGCCTTGTACCTACCTATGAACCTGTGTGTGTGTGTGTGTGTGTGTGTGTGTGTGTGTGTGTGTGTGTGTGTATATATATATATATATATATATATATACGTATATGTAGATATATAGAGAATTATATATATATATATATATATATATATATATATATATATATATGTATATATATATATATATATATATATAGATATATAGACATATATATATAGATATATATATAGATATAGATATATATATATATATATATCGCTATATGTGTGTGTGTGTATGTGTGTCCTTGATTTGATATTGAGGTAAGAACAAAGATAAATTGATTCATTGCTAGGCTTTTAAAGTCATTGTGCATTCAGTAACTGTGCATTCATAATGCATTTAAATCATGGACCATTTTTTTATCAGCATGATAAAATACAGATAGCAATGTTTTAACAAAGGCAGAGCTTTAGTTCTGTAACTAAAATTAGACACCATGAAGATTATTTAAATATTATCAGTCACTTTCAAAAAGAAGAGGTAAGGGGGAAAAGCTTCAAATCCTGTATCCTTGACAAATAAAGCAGCTCCATCACTGAGCAGTGCTTTATTCTTCTGAACCTTCTGAGGATTTCATGAAGCAATTACTCTGGTATCCTAATATATCTTCTGAACAATCAGAAGTATAAAGCTCTAAAGTCTGGTATTATTGACTGATTATAATAGTCCGTGAGTTATGAGGGACAGGACAGGTATAAGATTCAAGCCTAGGTGCATTCTGTAAAATTAGGGACAGTTGAGACAGGGATGAGGCATGTCCTTGTGGGAGGCTGACATACCTCCACCCGTCTATGCTGCAGACTTCCACAGAAAGCTGAGGGGAACACTAAGCAACAGCAGGAAGTAATTTTTTAATTATTCTGACTAACTTAAAAAGTTTGTAGAGCTACATGTCTAGCATCATGATGCAGATTATAAACAAGGAAAATGAAACACTGATGTCTGGCATTTTCATCTAACTGTAGTCTCTCCTGATTTACAAGGGACAGGGAAACAATAAGACTTTACAACGTGGATATTCTTCAAACTATGTCAGTTTCCCAACAAGTAACACACTCACCTTTGGTACAGAAGGCTGTAGGTTCTATTCCCATGCCAGGTAAATTGAGTGTTGACACTGCAGTACATCATGAGGAGATACAATACTCCTGAGTAGGTCATTCTTTGGATGAGACAGTATACTGAAGCCCCATGCATGAGTTGGTGGTAGATCAAGTTAATTTAAAAGATCCCATGGCACCTATTAAAAAGAGCAGGGAAGTTTTCCGGATGCTCTGGCCAAATTTCCTCTAATCCCTAACCCTATTTAAGTGTAACCTTGACCAAAGAATAGGAAATTGTAAATGTACCCTGGGTGTTGCCTCCATGTCTCTGATAGACAAATGCAGACAATAACTATACCCAAACTTACATATCCCCCCCTCAAATAACCTTTAGAAATGTTCTCACTAACATACCCTCTGCTAATGAATGCTCATGGTACTTAGGGACACAGCTGGGTTGGGTTGCACGGTTAGACTTACGAAGGCCCTGATGGTCATTAGTCTGGTATATACCTATGAAACAATGAACCTATGAATGTATGTCTGTGCATGTTTGTACGCATGTGTGTGCGTGTGCATGCAAGAAAGTGAATGATAGGATGTCTGTGCCAATACAGAGCATGAGTCACGAGAAGTGATTACAGCAGGAAAGTGCTACATAAAAAATATTGATTTTGTGCTGCATAATAAATCTACAGAACTATAAAAAATAGTAATGGTGTGTTTTTACAATGAGATATGTGCCTCAGGAAAATAAGATCGTAGGGGAATGACTTCTGGATTTACTGGTGAGAACATTAAATGTAGATGTAGTGATTCTAGGAAGGAGAAAAAGATGTAAGCTGCATAAAAAAAGTTTTAGGTGAGGGAATTATTGTGGCCTAAAAGTGGAAGAGGAATGAGACAGTAAAGAAAGGTTTATGAAGAGGAACTTTGTGGTAAAGGGTTGCAATAACTTTGTTAGAGTTCTATTTTTTGGTCTGAAGTAGATCAGGCATGATAGGAGGAAAGCCTGAACTTGGGGGAGATATGGGACAGTATATCTGTATTATGTGTGTGTTTTGTGTGTGTTTGTATGTGTGTATGTGAATTTGTGGAAGTAGAAGTTGTATTGTATCTGTAATGGGCTGGCATGTGTGGGTGCTGCAATAGGTTCAATATCTTAATGTGGGGAGTAATGAGGTCTAATGAATAACAAAAAAATTGCAGCAGTAAGATGGCAGGGAGTTGCTTACTGTGTTGTGAAATAGATTATGCCATTGCTTGAGCATGTATCATTTCTGTTCAAGGAAATTAATGATCGGTTGCAATAACATTAATACCTTTTGCTATGGTTTCCCAAACCTTGGAGACTATTACAGAAAAAAAAATATCTGTGCGTCTTACGTTGGGTAAAGAAGTATATGAGTATGTAAGCATTTTTCTGCATGCTGTGTGCATTAATGCAAAAATGCAGAAATACAGAGTTAAAGATGTCCCTCTATTTCCACTGTTGTGCAATTTTGGAGTTAGTATATATTATTTAGTAGGGATGTGTGGTGCTTAGCTCCCTTATGTAAGAATAGGGGAACTTGCCTTCCTACAAAAACAAGTCTTTTGTATCCTTTTTTTTAAACTTATGAAGAAACATGTATTTGATTCATTTTTAAATTGATAAGTGATATGATTAAAGGAGGATTCCACAAATACTTTATAAAAATAAATATACATTTATTTGCAGTTGCATGCGTGCACACACACACACACACACACACACACACACACACACACACACATACACAATTATCCTACCTAAGCCTTTACTAGGCCCCCACTGTGACCACCCAGGCAGTGATATAGTCAAGCACACAAGCAAACAAATGCAGTCAGCTGAGACAACTCATCCCGCTGCACATACTCAACCATACACATTCACACATGCACACTCCCTGTACCAGTACACCTCTACTAAACTCCTTGGCACTTATCTCTAACACAATCACATGCAATGGGTGAACTTTTGGCAAAATTACTTAAGATAATCGGCTGAGCTAACTTGCTGCAGGTATTTCCAGTGGAGTGCCATGGTTAATTAGCATAGGCCACTCCAGACGAATGCTTCATTTGCATACAGCTTGGCCATGGAGACAGACCACCATTGCTATCCTTCATGCCATGTAGGATCTCTGCAGAATGCTTGTTTATGAATCAGAAAGGGCTGCCACCAATGGTTTTATGATTATTGCATATTCTGCCATTGTAAAAAACACTTTTGTTTTTATTTCTTTTCCTTAAGCATGCGTCATACAGCTAAAAATGGTTCATATTTTAAATGCACTATGAATGCACAGTTACTGAACACACAATGACATTAAAAGTCTAATAATGTCTCCACTTAACTCTGATTTTACCTCAAGATCAACTCGCCAGCCTTCACAACTCCACATCACCCAACGCTGTTCCCTCCATTTGTACTCCCTCTTTCTACATCAGTGAAATCTCAACAATATCTGACAGAGAAATCCTGAAAAACACTTCACTAAAAACAACTAAAATCCTAGTAACGTACTCCAGGTAGTCCTAAAAAGTGTGTGCCAAACTACTTTCCACATTACTTGACAACATATTAAACTTTTCAGTCACCACAGGTAATGTACCATCCTAATTAAAGCATTAACTTTATCCCCCTCTCACCCCCTAAAGACCCCATTTCTATACCGGAAGAAGGCAAAGTCCCTGTAAGTTTGGCTGCACAGGTAAAAACCACGCTCTCCAAAGCCAAGAACACAGCATCCATGGGACCAGACAACATCCCATGCTGCATTCTACATGAACTACAGAACGAACTAGCACCCCACCTAAGTACCATGCTCAATCATAGCCTCACCTCAGGCTTTGTGCCTGCTGAATGGTGCACAGTGATGGTTATCCCACTCCACAAGGGGGGGGGGTGCCACTACGGAACCTGGGAACTACTGCCCCATTAGCCTGACGAGCCTGGTCTGGAAGGCCATGGAACGTATCATCATGGAACTTATAAACAAAGACAAATCTCCAAACTCTGGACCCCACCCAGTTTGGGTTTGTAAAAGGCAGATCATGTCTCCTAAACCTGATAGACTTCTTTGAAGCAGTCACCAAAGCTGTAGACAAGGGTAAGGTGGTTCACACAGCCTATCTAGATCTTGCCAAGGCTTTCAACACCATCCCCCACTCTGGAATTATAGATAAACTCACAAAACTAGGTATAAATCCCTATGTCACAAGATGGGTTGCCACCTGGCTCACTGAAAGAACCCACACTGTGAAAGTAGCAGACTCCAAATCCAACTACAGACCAGTGACAAGTGGAGTACCACAGGGTTCAGTCCTGGGTCCTCTCCTGTTTGGTATCTACTTCTCTGAAGTACAGGCTAACACAGAAGGTCTTTGGCTAACAAAGTTCATGGATGACTGCAAACTAGGAGCCATAATCGAAACTCCTAACAATGTGGACATCCTACAAAAGGGCCTCACTGAGACAGATGCCTAGTGTCAAAGTCATGGCCTCAAGCTCAATGCCAAAAAGTGCATTGTCATTCCCTTTGGTAAAAACTCTGTACCCATGAACTACAACATAGGCGGTAGTATACTTAACACCGAAAGTGTGATAAGAGACCTTGAGACAAAAGGTGGACAGTAGTCTCTCCTTTGATAATCACATCGCCACAGTAGTCAGGAAATTCTTCTATGTGGCACACCTCATCACCAAAAGTTTCTCATGCAGAAAAAAAGAGGTCAGTGTTCCCCTCTACTCATCACTCATTAGACCCATTATAGAGTACAACACCCCTTTTGGTATGCACCTCACAAGACATCTACAACAACTGGAAAGGCCACAGAAATACCTCACAAAGAGGGTTACCGGCCTCAAACAGATGCCCTACGCAGACCATCTCAAAAAACTCCAGCTTTACTCCGTCGCATATCGCCTGCTCAGATGTGATCTCTGCCTAACATACAAAGCTATGTCAAACCCAAAGCTGTTGCACATGCTCCACTTAAAGAAATCCCAATCCCACCGAGCTACACACTCTAGGGACCTAAACCTTGTCACCACAATAAACAAAACATGCCGGAGGGATAGATTCCTGTCCCAGAGACTTCCCATACTCTGGAATAAACTACCTATCTATATCAAACAAAGCTCCTCATTAGCACTCTTCAAGAAAAATCTTGATGACTGGATGGGAAATAGGAAATTCACCCAGGGGATCACCTCTGTGGCTCTGCTCGACAGTGGCACAGGAAAATAATTTTCTTGGGTGGCAAAAGCCAGGGTACCTTTTTGGCTGGGCTTGTATAGGCCTCAGGGCCAATAGCCTAGTACCTACCTATGAACCTATTAGACCCCTTAGTAATTTTTAGAAAACTCATTCATGACCAAGTTTATGATTACCTCAAGTATGGCCACCTCATAGATCCAGAATGTGACCTCAGTAGAGGCTATAACACCTTAACAGCAATTTATTCTGTCAATGACAGAATCTTCTCAACTATGGAAAATAACTTGCTAACAGGGGCAGTCTTCAATGATCTATGCAGAGCCTTTGAATGTATAGATTACTCCATTTCCCTTCACTCTGGTTTAGGAATTTCCTCACTAAAAAAAAAAAAAACATTACAATCCAAGTTGGTGCATTTCACAGTGGCTCATGAAGAAAGAGGATTTTTTTCTTTTTGCTTCTCAACTTAGAGGAGGTGGCACATGAATGCAGAATGGCAACAGGTGGCAGAATAGCTAACACCATTTCTGCTGGATAGAGAAGGGGTTATCGCTTCTGTTTGTTGCTTGAATTACTATTGGGTACACAGCAGAGCTGATGTTTATTGATATGTGCTGTTCTGATCTGCTTTAAACTTGTCATATTTGCAGATGCCTGTACTCTCTTGTTATGAGCTGTGGCATGACTGAGCTGCCATAAACTTTTTTACCAGATGTGACTTTAAAACCAGCTCCACAGTATAACGAAAGTAACATTTTTGTACTCATGTTATATGTTATAATGTACTTGTGCTGATTTAAAAGTATGGTTTCTGTTTAGTAGTCTTGCATCTGGACCTTATCTAGCTGGTTTTCTCTAGTTGCACAATGTGCCACAGTTGTTTTCAGCTTGAATTAATGTAGGTTACATTGTGGATTATGCACTCTTGTAGATGGCTTTTAGTAAATTTGACTAGAAAATAATCACACAAGATCTGGGAAGTGCTGTGCTTAGGGCAACAGGCTTGCAGAATGCATAACACAGTACCAGAATGCATATGACAATCGTGACTATTCATCTTAAGAAATTGCCTTGTTCCTCCAAATTCCTTTTGCCTCGACTGACACACTGTAATGATCACATGTTCCTGGTTCTGACAGATTTTGGCACGTTCTGTCCACTAGAAACTTTGCATTTAGCTGTCTTAATTATTGCATTACACTGTGTATTTCCTAAATGAAACCGAATGGTTACTGTCCTGCTATACTGTAACCTCACTGTATATGACTGCATACTGCAGTGTTATATTGTTGTCTTGCTATTATGGTGTTGTACACCTGGCACAGTACATCTACTTTTTCTGCATTGTATTTTTTACTGTGGCATCCAAACCTGCTGCACATGCCTAAGTTACTGTGTTTTACCACTGGTGTCTATAATTCCTAACATTGCCTTTAATATTTGTATTATCCACCTTGCAGATTCTTGTGATATTTTACTCGTTGCATAACTCACCAGGTGAAGGGTTAGAAACTTCTATAGCTATAGTATCAGGATTAATCTGTTGTATCCTCTGTGCTTCCTGCCCAGTTGTACACTAGTATGTGGTACTGGTTCCCCTTCAGAAAACTGAAATATCACAGTCCTGAAATTCATAAGACTGAAGACCAAAATCCTGAAAACTCAAAATACTGAAAACACACAGAATACAAATAATGATAATATGCCAGTACAAGGACACACAGAAACACATATAAAACAAAGCATAGCAGTTGTTGCCAACTTAGTGTAATGAAGTGCAATCTCTGAGTTGGTATATTTAAGTAGCAGGGGTGTGGGGGGCACAGCCCCCCTTGCTTATACTTGGTGGAAAGTAGTATGGTTTATGGTAGTCCGTATATGTATGCTGTGTGTTTTCAGGATTTTGAAATTTGTGGATTTTGGTCTTCAGTCTTATGAATTTCAGGATTGTGATATTTCAGTCTTCTAAAGGGGAATCATGGTACTATATCTGATAATATTCTTGCTTTTGGCTCATGTACCCTTATGCTGTGGATACTGATGATTTACTGTGTTGCAGTATCTGTGCCATATATTTCCGGTGATTCTTATAACACTGTACTGCATTTTGCAGTACTCATTTGTTCTTTATTGAGTTATGTTGAGTAATAGTGTATTGTGCTGTATTGTACAGAGTTGCACCATTTTGAACAGTCTGTTTTCCCTATCACCTTACATATTATATGGCTACTGTATTGTGGTGTATCATATTTTGTTGCACTGCCTCTTTCATTATTTGAACACTGCTTCACTGTCCCTTATATATCATACAACTCTCTCTCGTCCCTCTGAAATAGATCAGGTGTCATCACATTCCATAACATCATAAAATGTGTGCAACTTCTGTCTCTGTCTATCTGTACTCTATTTGTTGACAGATTTTTATCACTAGGCAGCGTTTAGTACTGTACAATCTGTCACTTACTTAATGGCAACCATTTGCTATTAAAACTGAGTGAGTCCTCATGACAGAACTGTAAGTACTAATTGCAACTAAAACTAAATCTCTGACACACAAAGGGTACCACTACATAGAATACGACCTACACACACATGTACATAACTACAAAGCAAACATAAACTCTTCCTAACCTGGGTTGATCCACAGCACACTATCAAAAGGCTCAGCACTATAAATGTGTACACTGCAGCCAATGCTTAGCAATGTATGAACACGTATAGCGTACGCCACAGTTTCATCTACCACTGCCACAGAAAAGTCACAAGAGTGTTCTGGCTGAACCTTTAAGGCTACAAGTGCAGGCTATGGACGTAGTTGTTATAGATGACTCCATATCTCAACACATTGATGTACCACTCACAAGGATGAACAAATACAGGGCAAGAGTCAGCAGCTCCCCAGGTGTAAGAATCCACTGTATCACCAAGGGACTTAATATCCTTCACACTAAGTATGAATATGACATGACACTTTTTGTTCTTGCATTGATGGTTCTATTAGAAGAGGCATTAAGGAGCTCTCTAGGTATGTCCCCAAGGCTGGAAAGAAACTTGTCTTGAGTAATAGTTGTCTATCTTTACTAATAATGATACCACAACAAAAGATCATTGACTTTAATTACTGGCTTATGTACTGGTGCCACTGTGAGGGGGTCCAATGTGTATGAGCCTGGAAAGAGATGAAAACAGATCCCGCCTTTTCACTTTTCGAATAGCATGCAGTGGTCTCATCAGGGATTTCACATACTGGCTAAGGCATTCTCTA
Organism: Protopterus annectens; assembly: GCF_019279795.1. Lineage (NCBI taxonomy): Eukaryota > Metazoa > Chordata > Ceratodontiformes > Protopteridae > Protopterus > Protopterus annectens. Next base: position 466,948,033 of record NC_056735.1, read on the forward strand.
CCTCCACAGTGCTATGTGTATTCACTCTCAGTCTACTAAGGCTACCAACATAGCAAATAAACGTAGCCAAAGGATCCCAAGTCAAAAAAAGCCTGCTCCCAGATGAGACCTTAATGCAATTTTATTTTATTCAGATAAACAAACAGCGTTTTCGCTACTCTCACTAGGTAGCTTCTTCAGAGGTTAAAAGCAAATACAAATTCCAATCTGGAAAATATCAGTACAAAATTGTTCATGTTAAACAAGAAAATGCCCTCATTTGAGACTTTCTTAACTGTAGATTATTATAGCAATAACCCATACCTGGGTGTGGGTAATGCTGGATTTTCCCACAGTTGGTGTGGTTTGGTCACGAGGGCGAAGCCCGAGTGGCCAAACAAAGACAACCCTGGGTAAATCCAGCATTACCCATACCCAGAAGTGGGTTATTGCTATTATACAATGACATTATTTAAGAAAAAAAATAATTACTTTTCTTAAATAATGGCATTGCATAATACCTCCTTGCTGCCCTTCCGCAGCTGTCTGGTATTCTGTGGCAGTTCTGATGTACTGCGCATGCGTATGCCTACGCAGTACATCAGAGCTGTGGGGAAAAGCAACGGAGAAAGCAAGATCTCCGTTGCTTTTCACAAATTGTTTCGCTATTTTAAATGGGTTTAACATAGCGAGACAGCTTTAAAAAAAGCAACGGAGAATCTCCGTTGCTTTTTTTAAAGCTGTCTCGCTATGTTAAATGGGTTTAACATAGCGAGACAGTGTGAAGCAATGGAGATCTTGAGTTCTCCATTGCTGTAAAAAAAGAGTTATAGTAATGGAAAAAGACTGGGCGACCAGACCTTTTTCCATTACTATAACTCTGATTTACAACGTGCATGCTGACCAATCAGCATGCATGTTTTTGAATATTAATGGGGGGTCATTGTATAATAGGATATTTGTGTTATCACTGAAACATGGCTCCAAAATTCTGACAACACTTCCTTTTCAACTGGCTTCTCTGCCTACCACTCATTAGGCTCACAAGTGTAGATGGCACTAACAGCTGATGCAATATGCATGCTTTATCTGAAACACCATCATTTTTAGAGTATTTGACCAGGACAGTCATCTCAAACTCCTTTATATCTTAACATCAGTACATAAACCCAATACTTTATACATGGAAAACATGAATCATTTCATAACACATTTGAGTCCCTTTCTATTAACTCAAGCATCATATTACTAATAAAACTGAACTACCCCATCCATAAAATGGCACATATACATCTCTACGGATAAGGTAAGCTGAAAATATCGGAGGTAAAAATTTGTGTTAAGCAACTGTGTCAGCACATTCTTCCACCATTGCTGAGGAAATGGCTCCTGGAATAATCTGTCTTATTTCTTTTTGATTTGTTCCTTATCTTTATTGGCCTATAATTATGTTATACTTTTTAACTATAGCTTTAATATAGCAGTTGCAGTACTTCACTCTCTGATCAAACTTTATCATTACAAACCTCTTTGATCAAATCATAACCTACACTGGTCTAGATACAAACATGCTCAATTTTCTTTCCTCACAAGCATAATCTGTTTATTTTATACCATCTGCTATACCCTCACAGTTCAGATCAGATTACTGCAATATTTTGTTAACCATATGATCTCAGCATGTCAGCTACCAACCCAACAATCTTTAAAGACTTCACAAAGAAGAGTAATTTTTCTCTCAGTGGTGACTTCAGACAGTTCACTCAGTCTCATGTCATGACGGCCCTAGCAAGTACCACCAAATATACCCAACATTTAAATTTCCATCTCAGATTTTGGACAGAGGCTCATCTGGTTATTTACCACACATACAGTGATAAGTTTATGAAACCAACCATTCTGGCTGAAGTCATCTCTAAACCAACTCTACAATGAAAGGAAAATCTCATAGCCATAAAGAACAGAACAAAAAAAAAGTCTTTAGGTTAGCATCAGAAGAATTAATAAAGAAGTCATAATCATGAGCAAGATCAAATCCTCAGTGCCAATCCTGCACCGAAACCTGCTACATAAATGTGTAATAACCACAAGGCATTAATTAATTATATAACGAAATAAATAAAACCCTACATCACTACCCAGTAATAACTTCTGAACAGATTATGAAACAGCTTCCCAAAACTAAAACTGCCAGTTGAAGTAGTATAGATTGTATATTATGTCATTTATTATGTCATTTATTGGTTGGTATGACCCCCCCACCCCACCATATCAACCACATTTGTTCCTCTGGATATGCACCAAATGCCTGCAGAGCAGCTGTTGTAGATTCCCTACACAAGCAAGTCAGTGACAACCACAGACCTATAAACCTTACCGGTATCATTTGTAAGGTGAGGGGGTACCTCATCATGGAGCTCATAAAAAGGCACATAGGGAACTTACAAGCCACAGATCCTAACATATTTGGATTTGTAAAATGCAGATCAAGTTTACTAAATTCTAGCAGATTTGCACTCTGCTTACCTTGATTGGCCTAAGATGTCAGACAATATAACACCCCACCCCCCCCCAGCATCCTCACCAACTGCTAAAACTCAGTACAAATCCCAGCGTAACCCACTGAATTACTAGTTGGCATATTGTCATCCCAACAGACTTATTACCAACAATGTGCTTTAGGGTGCAGTTTTGTGATTACTTATATATGGCATCTACATTTCAAATTACAATTCATACATGAAGCACCACTTACTGAGCAAGCTGAGTGATGGCTACATGTTTGAAGTCATTATCAGCTGCCCTGAAGACACTCAGATCCTCCAAGAGAATCTAACTTGGCCAAACCTGCAGTATCAAGACTGCAGTCTACCATTGAGTATCAAAAGGTATCGTACAGTCCATTAAAGAGGAATGCATTAACACCATCCATCAGAACGGCATTACATGTAACTATCAAAAGGTGTCATACAGTCCGTGAAGCAGGAACGCATTTATACCTACCACCAAAATGACATTACATGTACAACAGGTACTGTCATTACAGATGTAGGCACCATCATGAGCATTGAACTCTCTTTTGACAAACAATATCCTCGGTCATATATGTATATATATATATATATATATATATATATATATATATATATATATATATATATATATATATATATATATATATATATATATATATATATATATATATATATATATATATATATATATGTATATATATGTATAGATATATATATATATATATATATATATATATATATATATATATAGATATATCTATATATAGATAGATATAAAACTCCTAGATCACACTATAGTGGGGAACAGGGCATATACCTGTTTAGACAAAATGAGTTTCAGTCAAATGTGTTTTCAGTGAAGTGAGCTTTCAGTGAATTGTGCTCAGTGAATTCATTTTCAGTGAAATGAGGCTTCAAATAAATGAGTTTCTTTGAAATGTGTTTTCTATCAAACAAAGTAGACCCATTTCTGTTACTACGCAGATGTCTGCACTCTACGGGGCGGGGGGGGGGGGCTTACAGGGAATGGAGGTTCTTGTTAATGCAGTTTCTCACTTTAGAAATAATGTGGCAGCACAGGATTTTGACCATGTTAATTAACACTGCTGGCTATGACAGATCCAGAGTAATTATTACTCAAACATGTAAATCTTTTCCTGTGTGCATTTCCAGGAGAAAAAACATGGCTAATTAGCATATGCCTTTCCCCCCAAATGCCTCACTAGCTCTGGAGACAGCCCACTGCAGTGATTCTACAAAATCCATAAAAATCACTGTGATGGATCTATCTATGAATAGGAGAGGGTGAGCACCAGTTGATTTTCTGCCTCAGTTAGATCTTAGCACTGGTAGTAGTCATTGATGAATCCTATCCTTTATCTATTACAGTAGAATTGGTTACAGTACGTCTACATTTCATGGACATTACCTGCCATCCAAAAAGATGCCAACAATACAAACAACGTCTGTCAGATTAGAATGGCCACATGAAAAAAGTCTAGACATCTGGACATGCAACACTAACTTGAGGCAGTCTTCACTAAAAATATAGGGAAACTGAGTCCCTTCTTTTAGTTTCTACTGTGCTTAAATTATTATTATTAGTCTCCCTTATTCTTCTTTAAAATAACAAAGAATAAAATAACACTTCCAATTTTCTCTAATTTTTATTTCAATTTTAGCATTTTGTCATTCTGTAAGATATCTTTAGCAATTATTTTGTAATTGCATCAAAAGCAATTTCTAATGAACAAAAAACACAAATACTCTTAACATCTAAAAATCTAAGGACAGTGAGAATTATTTTTTTTATTTTTTTTCAGTATACTGCAAAGGTAAAATGGTCATTATAAGTGCATGGGTCATAATCATATGGACACTTTCTTGCAAAATCAGTAAGCTACATATGGCGGCAAGAATACCAGCAACACTAAGAAAAGCAAAAAACATAAAAATAACATTTCCTGTTAAAAGCAGCTGGTAATATAACATTACGGACACAGGGGAATATCATCAGTGCTGAAACAAGGCCCTCAGCTTAAAATAGTTGGATTGATTTTACTGGATGCAATCATTTAAGAATGTCAACAAGGTGAAGTATATTACTTTTTCCAGAACTGGACTATCACAGATTATTTTACATCAAGTCTGCCATGCTGGTTGCCTAGGGAACATGACAGACCTTGGATTAGCTAGTCCTTCACACTTCTGAAATAGGTCACTGCGAATTCCATGTAGCAGGGACTGCTAAACAAAACTCAGCCATGACTTATTTTAACATACTTATTTAACTTCAGTGTTTTCTTACAGGTTGAATCAGGATGAGGTGAATACAACATAAAATCACGGTTCATCTGCGTGCCTTGCATGTTTGTGTTTTATACATTTATAACAATCTATATATCTAACTATATATATATATATATATATATATATATATATATGTCTATATATATATATATATATATATATATATATATATATATATATATATATATATATATATATATATATATATATATATATATATATATATATATATATATATATACAGATATAGAGATATAAAAATACAGATTTATATTTATACACATTAAAATCATAGATATATTAGATACAGTGAGAGAGAATGCTTATTTAATTAGTACTCGGAATTAGTCAATCATGATATATTCCTATTAACACTACTTGCATAGGTGTGCATTCCACTTATAAGGCAATGGATATCACCACAGAAAATGTAATGTGGTGGTAGCTTCATTTCATAGAAATCACCTGAAATACTGTTCAAAATTATTCAAAATTCTATGCATTTGAGCAAAGAAATTGGTCTTACAACACGTTTACAAAATCAGTGCCTTCACAGTGACACAAGGTGTAAATCTGCACTTTAATTAGTTGCAGGTAGTGAAGCTCAGACTTGGGTTTACTGATTAAAGTATCCATGCAATATTCACATGTCAGGTGTAGTCATGTGGCAGTGCTAAAAATATCAATTTTTAGTCTATTGTGGTACCTCAGTACTTTAACAAGGAACAGTTCATCTCGTCAGAGAATAATCTAGAAAGCCTGATTCAAATGTTTATTAATCTAGTTGTATATATAACTAAAAATGATATCTTGGATGTGTAAGATATTGGACAGTTTCCAGACGACTCTCTTGGCAGAACTCCAGAAAGTCTCTTATATTAGTGAAAAGCTTCAAAATAAGGATGTCAAACATTCAGATACGCTGATTACCATGAGTAAGAAAATCCAAATAGTTTATTCTACAGATTAAAGGATTATTTACAACAGACTATTCCTTTCCCATTACAGTCTAAGGAATTATGGAAAAGGGGATCTATTCTTCTCAGTTCTCTTACCTCTTCTAAACACAAACAGTTGTATGACAAGCACAGAAAATATGTAAGTAATCATCATTTATACATGTGAAACATGGCAAGCATATAGCTGTGTGACAGTCTCATAATATGGGAATGGTATGGAAGGATCAACTTTTGTAATATGACTATGGTGTAGTAATGTCTGTCCCATCCCCACCCTCCGCAAACACATAACATTAGCACCTGTGATATTTTCTTTCTAAATATCTGCTATAAAAATCAATAAAAGACAATGCAGAAAATATTAAAATTGCAACTTGTTCCCCTTTCTGTACTAAGGAAGAGTTTCTCAGAAATGTAGGGGGCCACAGTATGGATAAAAAAACAATATGCTACTATACACCATGTAAGCAGGCTGAGCAGAAACTATATACAAATGATCTGCACTGAGGATATGTTATTAATCAAAGAACAGATCTCAGATAAGATGGTAGATAATTATGGTGCAAAAAAAAGGGTGACTGAAAGAAGACAGTTTAGCACTTTCATTAACCATGTTGCTTGTACCTTAAAAACAGACTAAAGGGCAAGATTCATTCTATGTATAGAATATAGAATTATCCAGCACACTCCTTGGTGCAGCTTCTATCCCTAGAAGTCCTTCAGAATAGAATGCATGTGTTGCCTTGCTGTAAGCCATCAGCACAGCAGTACTACTTTCAAGTAAAACTTTGTGTTATGCTGTTAGGCTGGTGCGATGTGCCAACATGCTGTAAATCCACATCCTAACAGCAGAACTGTCACACAACATTCTGTGGGATGTTACTAAGGCTGCTATATGTCACAACATGGTTTACCCCCTCAGCATAGCAGTAATACTCTCACAGAAGATTTGGTTTGGTATTACTAAAGTTGTTGTGATGAGATAATAAGTTGTATACCCTCCATATAGCAGCAGCACCCTCCCCCAATACACCGTGCATTGTTACTATGGTTAATACAATGTGATAACATGCAATATATCCAGATCAGAGCAGTTCGACTCTTACACAACACCTTGTATAATGTTTCAAGGTTGATGCAATGTGTTGTCCTATTGTACACCACCAGCATTGCAGTGGTACGTTTACACTACACTCTGTGTGATGCTACTAAGGCTGGTACAATGTGCTATCCTGCACCCTCATCATAACAGTAGCACTTTAAAACTACACTTTGTGTGATGTCATTAAGGTTGGTTCAATGTGCAATTTGTTCCCCGCCTCTGGCCTGGATGAGTTCATAGGTAGTTATGAGGAATACAGTCCAGAACACCATTGAGGTACCTACCCAAGTTATAAATTGCTCTTACTTCAGAATACTATCTGGTTAAGTGACTTGTTTATTGTCACAATAGGCAAACAGATGTGTATAGTCTAAATCTTTGTAATGACTGCAAGACTGGATCATAGCTTAAAGCAAAATTCTAGTACCACACCATGATATTAAGCAACAATTGAAGTAAAATACATTTTCTAAATTGATGATATGCCATAATTTTGTAGCAGTGTATTTGAGAAATTTGGAAGACAGTGATTTGCAGCTCTTTAATTGCTACTGGCATTAATGTCTAGTCATAAAAGTAGTCAACAAGATATTATTTTTTATATGATTTGGTGCTTAATTGTGCAGAAATTATCCAATGATCCCTTAAGAAATTGTATTTTAAATCAATGTTTCATAAAGGAATACATTTCAGTAATGCAACATCACCCCTATATGTTTGCTAGGAAATCCAAAGGTATGAGTGAAATCAGCTTTAAATGAAATTCCATCTATCACTTTATAGTTGTTATAATATTCTGGTAGAGAAACAATCCTTGATATTATGTTTTTGATTTTAATATTACATTGAACAACCATTGACAATAACTGACTCCTGAGACCTTACCAGTGCAGTTCATAGGTTCATAGGTAGGTACTAGGCTATTGGCCCAAGGGCTTAAGAGTAGCCAACAAGGTTACTTAGCTTAAGCCACCCAAGAAATTGAATTTCCTGTGCCCCCATCAAGCAGAGCCACAGATGGAATCCCCGGGGTGTATTTCCTATTTCCCATCCACTCATCAAGATTTTTCTTGAAGAGTGCTATTGAGGAACTTTGCTTGACATAGATGGGTAGCTTCTCCAGAGTATAGGAAGTCTTTGGGACAGGAATATATCCCTCCAGCATGTCCTGTTTATTGTAGTGGCAAGGTTTAGGTTCCTAGAGTGTGTAGCTCAGAGAAATTGGGATTTCTTTAGGTGTAGCATGTCCAACAGCTCTGGGTTTGACATAGCTTTATATGTTAGGCAGAGATCTCCTCAGAGTAGGCAATATGCTACAAAGTAAAGCTGGAGTTTTTTGAGATGGTCAGTGTAGGGCATCTGTTTGAGGGGAACAATTACCTCTTTTTTTCCTGGATGAGAACCTTTTTGTGATGAGGTGTGCCACATAGAAGGATTTCCTGACTACAGTGGTGATGTGATTAATAAAGGAGAGACTACTGTCCACCTGCCATTTATGTGGTAGTTCATGGGTAAAGAGTTTTTACCAAAGGGGATGACAATGCACTTTTTGGCATTGAGCTTGAGGCCATGCCTCTGACACCAGGCATCTGTCTCAGTGAGGCCCTTCTGTAGGATGTCCACATCATTTGGAGACTAAACTATGGTTCCTAGTTTGCCGTCATCTGTGAACTTCATTAGCCAAAGACCTTCTGTGTTAGCCTGTACTTCAGAGAAGTAGATACCAAACAGGAGATGTCCCAGGACTGAACCCTCTGGTACTCCACTTATCACTGGTTTGAAGTCAGATTTGGAGTCTGCAACTTTTACAGTGTGGGTTCTGTCAGTGACCCAGTTGGCAACCCATCTTGTGACATAGGGATTTATACCTAGTTTAGTGAGCTTAACTATAATTCCAGAATGGGGGATGGTGTCAAAAGCCTTGGCGAGGTCAAGATGTGTGAACCACCTTACCCTCGTCTACACCAGATTCAGAAGGCATGATCTGCCTTTCCCAAACCTAAACTGGGTGGGGTCCAGAGTTTGGAGGTTACCAATGTCTTTCTTTATGAGTTCCATGATGATACATTCCATGGCCTTGCAGACCAGGATCATCAGGCTAATAGGGTGATAGTTCCCAGGATCAGTGGTGGCTCCCCCTTTGTGGAATGGTATAACTATTGCTGTGTGTCATTCAGTGGGAACAAAGCCTGACATGAGACTATGATTGAACATGGTGTTTAGGTGGGGAGCCAGTTCTTTCTGAAGTTCATGTGAAAATCAGCCTGGGATGTTGTCCGGTCCCATGGATGCAGTGTTTTTGGTTTTAGAGAGTGCAGCTTTTACCTGCATAGATGTGATTACAGGGACTCTGCATTCTTCCTGTATTGATATGGGCCCTTTAGGGGGTGACGGGGTAAAGTTAGCACTGAACCTATCTGCCAGGATGTTGGCAATATCAGTTGGTTCTGTAATTTCCATGCTGTTGTGCTGTAACTCAGAGCAGATCTGGGTGTTGCCACTGTGATTCTTGACATAGCTAAAGAATGCTTTGGGGTTGCCCTTACAATCAGTGGTGATTTTGTTTTCATAGATAGCTTTGGAGGATCTTATAAGGGATCTCAGCTTCTTACTGAGGCTAACCAGGGAGCTCCTCCACTCATGAGATTTTATTCTCTTTTACAACACTTTCTTTCTTCTGTTGTAGAGTTTGTATATGGCAGGGGACCACCAGATTGGCTTCCTTTTTTGGAGGATAGCATCTGGGGGACATGCACTTTGTATGGGTGTCATGAAATTCACCACTTCTGTCTTAAGAAGCAAGAAGTTGGCTTTGGAGAATTTTTTTACCATGGTTTCCTTAATGGTGGGTGGGGGCGGGATGTGGATATCTAGCGTGATTAGCTTATGGTCAGATCTGACCAATGAGGAGTTGACTTCAGGTGTGGAACACCAGTCACTCATGTTGGTAATGACTAGGTCTAGGATATTGTTGCCCCTGGTGGGGGTGTGGATAAGTTGATCCAGGGCATTGGAATTTATGAATTCCAGAAAGCGTTGAGCAAAGGAGTTGGTACATGAGTCGTTTTCCCAGTTAATGGTGGGATAGTTGAAATCACCCATTATTAGGGTGTTTGGTTGAACCCTAATATTTTCCAGTATATAAAGAAAAGAGGAGTCAGAATCCTGGGGCATGGTGGGGGATCTGTAGCAAGCTACAATTTGGACTGCAGTTTTGCCCAGAGTTAGTTGCATTTGGATAGTCTACCCCAGATGCATTATGCTGTGCAACTAGCCTGGAGGTGTGGATATCCTTAATGAATATGGACACACCTCCGCCTTTGGTGTTCTGGTCCAAGTTAAATGGTCGAAAGGTGTGGTATGAGATATAGCCTGGTAATACAGGGGTGCTCTCTAGATCCTTGAACCAGGTCTCAGTCACTGCACAGATATCGATGTTCTCCATTTTAAGGAGTGCTTTGAGTGAGTGCATTTTGTGATTTAGACTTCTATCATTGAGTAGCATTACCCTCTGTTTTTGCTTGCCTGTTCCTATTACGGTGGTGAATTTTTCATTTGAACCTTGCCTAAAAAAGGCACTATAGGGGCGGCAAGACTCTTAGCCAGTATCCACAATCCCAGGGGCGACAGTTGCAGGCCATCTCTGGCAAAGAATCGTGGTCTGTTGACCATGTCGTCCCAGGCAGACAGATACTGGATCCCCATAGAATGACATCAGAAGCTTAGCCAATTGTTGAAGTCAATCATTTTGTGCTTGTACTGCGGTATCATTCTGAGTGATGGCAGAATGCTACATAGGGCTATGATCATACCTGCCTGGGCTACAAGATTGGAGAGCTCTTCCATGCCTCTTTTCATGTAGTCCAGGGAGGTACATCGCAGGTCATTCACACCAACATGGACAATGACAGAGTCATATTTGTACTTGTTGTGGAGTGACCTGAGTGTGTGGGTTATGTGACGGATCCTGGCATCTGACAGGCAGCTGACAGTAACCTTCTCCTAGTTTAGCCTGGTGAGTGGGACATCAGTGTGCCTGACTATAGAGTCACCTATGACTAATGTGTTGGGTACATTGATTTGCCTTATTGGCTGTGGTTTATTGGCACAATGAGTCTGTGGGCTATGTGTCATTTGGGTTGTGCTGCGGGTGGAGGTTGCTTGCGTTTCTGCTTTGGAGATCTCTGTTGCTTGAGCAGATTATTATTGAGAGCCTCTGTGAATGTTTTTGTGTTTCTATGTGTGGATTTTTGTGGTGTAGATTTAGGGGGACTTTGTGATGAGTGTGGTGTGGTACAAGTGTTTACCTTCTCTCTTGGCTGTCAAGTTCAGTCTTGGTTGGAGAGAGCTTTACCTCCAGTTTGGCTAGATAAGCGCATCTCTCACAGGTTGTGGTGTTGGGTGGTAGGAGGAGAGGGTTGTCTGTGTACATGAGACAATTGCTACATTGCCCCACGATGCCCAGATTCATCAGATAGACAGGGGAGATTACTGGGAGCTGACCCTTGGACATGCCTGAATAAAAAACTACTTTCCTCTAGACAAGTGAGGAAAGTAAGTATAAAAATGTTTTGCTCTATGTAAAGAGGAAGGTTGAGTGCTGTAGTAATTAGTAGCTTATTTAGTGCTAACAACAAGTCCTGAACAAGTGCTGGGCATGAATAAGCAAATTCAAGTGCTAAAGCTAAGAATCTGTACCTGGATCTTGTGGTAGATAGGCTATCTAGTGCTTACCACTCCCACTGATAAGCTAGAATGCTTCCCTCCAACACAGAAAGGCTTGGGGGGCTCAGAAGCTTACAAACAGTCCTGGATAATTTCTATTTTTTCTGGAAACTTTTTAATGGATATTATTATTTCCACAGTTTGCGGTGTTTTTTTTTTCACTTTACTTTTTCTCTGGTGCTCTTATCCATAACTTAGGAGACTTTAATATAATTCAGCCAAATATAAACTCTTGTCATCTCACTTAAACAGAGATATTTTAAGGTTCCCATAATTATTTTTAATATTTTTAATGAAACATTAGACTCATTGGTGTATTTAAAGCTGTCATTTTAAAATTCAACTGCAGTGTTATATTTCTTGTATCTTATGGGGTGGATTACTGATAGTAAACTAATAGTGTCTTGTTTTTATAACCATTGGAGCATCTTTATCCTTAACGTTAGAGAAAAAAATTATTTTTTATAGCATTAGCTGAGTTAATATGAGACTATTTCAAATAATTTATTAGCTTTGTAAAGGGCAACACGACTTTAGCTGAAATATTACACTTTCTGCCCCGATGTTTTCATCTTAACTCTGTAATTTGCAGCCAAGACATTCCTCAAAATGTTACATTGTTAATAACTTTTAAAGCTTTTAAGTACATGTCATAAATTAGATAGATTATAACTGTAGGATGGAAGTATATGTTTATAGTATTGCAAGCTATTTAGTTAGTTATTTATTGCATTAATGCTCATTATGCTAAGCAATTGTCTGATATACTATCTTCACTAGAGTTTATCCCCCCCCTTTGGAAAATACGTTTAAGTGTGTGCGCTCTCACTACCAAAACAGGTCATATAGTGGCAAAAAACAAATGGTACACAATATGAAAAGTAATAGAACACAAGAATGAAAACTATTGGGTGCATGTCTACCAAAAATGATGAAACCAACTGTGGCAGAAGAAATTACTCTATAACCAAATGATGACCCTACTCAAAGTGTGAGACCCGATATCGCAAGTTTCCATACTTCAAGAACAAAAGCCGGATTTAAACAAAAAAAAGTCACATTTTGAAAGTTTCTGCCATACCTTTAGGGTATATTTTGTAGGGGCAGTCTCTTGCACTCTGAATGGAAGGGGATTGGTTCTCTGCTACATAAATACAAACATTACTGTAAGTGAGGATGGGGGAATACTCCAAGATACAACCATTTTGCAATCAGTAGGCATTCTGCATAATTCATGTTATAAGTACTAGAATATAAAAAAAAATCCAGTCTTTTAACTGTTTGATAGAAACTCTACTTCCTCCTGTTTGGCTTTAGTCAAGTGCTTAACAGTTAAGATCCAGCATACTGCAGGATCTTGTTTCATGGATGACTTAAGAGCAGCAGTCTGACTTACAAACTTATTCAGAGATCCAACGTAGACAGATGAAGAGTGATAGACTTAAACGCTCAAGTTCATGGAAGAGCTCAATTTGCCATTTCTCATTTTTAACTGAACATATTTATTTGATGCATCTGTAAGACTTTACAGACAGGGACTTATAAGAAGAGTTTCAGTAGTATCCTGACCAAATTTCCTTTAGGAATATGAATTCCTCACCACTCACCAGGATAATGCAGGTGAAAGTACGAATGAAAGTACGAATGAACCAAGACAGTCTCCATAGTTAAGCAAATGCAGACAAATAAACAAACAAACAAATGAATAAATAACTCATAGCTAAAATATGGTTTATTATGGTAGTTGTAAAAGATGCATCATGCTAGTTACATTTTTCTCAGACTTTTTAATCATGGTTGAGAATTGGTATCTAATTCATTCAGGTTAAGTAAGTATTCGTTGTCCAAATAAAAATAATGATTTTGTGAACAGAATCTTTAAAATAGTTTGTAAAGCTATTTAGGGCAAGATCAGCAAGGCAGATAGTGGGATATGAAATCTCTTCATAAAAAGATTGATATTCATTAACACCTACATCAAGTGTATAGAAACATAAAGTGTGCACCATTTAAGTGAACAGACAGCACAAGCATAGCTCACACCTTCTTCCTCCTAGTTTAAGTTTTCCTACTGATTTTCTTGCAGTCTTAAATATTGATGGAGATTCATAAAGGTTATCACAAAGTATGGACTACATTTACACTTAGTGTTCATAGGTAGGTACTAGGCTATCTGCCTGAAGGCGTTTATAAGCCTAGCCAGAATGTGTTGACTTTCACAACCGCCTTAGATTAGTTCCCTGTGCCTCTGTCCAGCATAGCCACCGAAGTGATCCCCAAGGTAAACTTTCTGTTTCCCATCCACTCGTCAAGGTTTCTATTGAAGAGTGTTAGCGAGGAGCTCTGCCTAATGTAGATTGGGATCTTGTTACAAAGCATGGGAAGTCTCTGGGATAGGAATCTATCCCTCCAGCAGATCCTATTTATTGCTGTGTTGAGGCTTAGATCCCTAGAGCATGTAGCTCAAAGGGATAAGGTTTTCTTTAGGTGGAGCATGTCCATCAATTCTGGGTTGGACATGGCCTTGTATGTCAGGCAGAGATCACCTCTGACTAGGTGGTATGCAACCGAGTACAACTGGAGTTTCTTCAGCTGAGCTGCATAGGGCATCTGTTTGAGGCCATTGATCCACTTGGTGAGGTACTTCTGTGGTCTTTCCAGCTGTTGTAGGTGTCTTGTAAGGTGCATCCCAAATGTGGCGTTGTACTCTAAGATGGGTCTGATGTGTGATAAGTAGAGGGGCACAATTACCTCTTTTGATCTGGATGCGAACCCTTTTGTGATTAGGTGGGCCAAGTAGAAGGATTTTCTAACCACTTTGGCAATGTGATTATCAAAGGTGAGATTACTATCTACTTCGGTCCCAAGATGCCTTATTACATCTCCCATATTTATGGGACTACCACCTATGTGGTAGTTTGTGGGTACCTTATTTTTTCCAAAGGGGATGACTATGCACTTTTTGGCATTTAGCTTGAGGCCATGATTTTGACACCAGGTATCTGTCTCAGTGAGACCCTTTTGGAGGATGTCTGTGTCAGCCAGAGAGTCAATTATAGCCCCTAGTTTGCAGTCGTCTGTGAACGTAGTGAGCCATAGTCCTCCTGTGCTTGCCTGTACCTCTGAGAAGTATATGTCGAACAGGAGAGGTCCTAGGACTGAGCCCTGAGGAATGCCACTTGTAACCAGTTTAGAGTCGGACCTAGCCCCCGCAACTCTCACCATGTGGGTTCTGTCCGTGAGCCAGTTGGCAACCCATCCTGTGACATCGGGGTTTATGTTCAGGCTGGTGAGCTTGTCTATAATACCAGAATGGGGAATAGTGTTGAAGGCCTTAGCAAGGTCTAGGTAGACTGTGTGTACCACCTTTCCCCTCGTCTATAGCCTTGGTAACTGTCTCAAACAAGTCCACCAAGTTTAATAGGCATGATCTGCCCTTAACAAAACCAAAAGTCCAGTGTTTGGAGGCTCCCAATGTCTCTGTTAATCAGTTCAATGATTATGCACTCCATAGCCTTGCAGACCAAGCTAGTCAGGCTTATAGGGTGATAGTTCCTGGGGTCTGTTGTGGCTCCACCTTTGTGGAGCAGAATAACCATTGCTGTGCATCACTCTATGGGTATGTAGCCTGTGGAGAGGCTGAGTTTGAACAGTGTGTTTAGGTGAGGGGTTAATTCATCTTTGAGCTCGTGTAGGATGTAGTCTGGGACACCGTCCAGTCCCATTGATGCTGTAATTTTGGCTTTGGAGAGGGCTGTTTTGACCTGAGTGTCTGTGATTTCAGGGAATCTACATTCTTCTGGTATGATTATGGGCCCTTTTGGGGGTAAAGTTTGCACTGAACCTGTTTGCCAGGATGTTGGCGATATCGGTCGGTTCAGTGTATTTTGTGCCATTCTGCACTAACTCCAAGAAGATCTAAGCATTGCCACATAGATTTTATGAGGGATCATAGTTTCTTGCTGATACTGATCAGGGATGTCTTCCCTTCTTGAGGTTTTACTTTTTTTCTGTACTAGTTTCCTCCATCTATTGTATAGCTTGTTTATGGCAGGAGTCCACCAGACTGGTTTCCTTTTCTTGGAGGAGTGAGTCTTGGTTTTGCTTGGGATGGCATGATCCATGCATTCTTATAGCTGCCCGTAGAATGCATTAGTAAAGGATTTTGCAGCTTGGACAGTGTTATCCTTCAGCATGGGGGCTTTGAAACTTTCCAACTCGGGCTTAAGTAATGTGAAGTTTGCTTTTGAAAAGTTTTTTATGGTGGCTTTCTTGTCTGGGGGTGGGGGCGGAATACTGATATCCAAACTGATCTGTTTATGGTCAGATCTAACCAGCGAGGGGTTGACCTCGTGTGTGGAACACCGGTCACACATGTTGGTGATAACCAGGTCCAATATGTTGTCATCTCTGTTGGGAGTGTTGACCAGTTGAACCAGGATGTTTGAGTTTATAAATTCTAGGAAAAGTTGGGCAAGGGATTTAGTACTTGAGTAGTTCTCCCAGTTAATGTTTGGGTAATTGCAATCACCCAATATTAGGGTGTTTGTTAGGACCTTTATGTTTCCCAGTGTTTCCAGAAACATGGAATGGGGGTCTTGGGGCATGGTGGGTGATCTGTAGCAAGCTACAATTTGAATTGCAGTTTTTCCCATTGTTAGTTGTACCTGGATGATCTCTGAAGCATTGTGCTGTGCCACTAACCTGGAGGTGTGGGTATACTTCATGAATATGGATACTCCTCCGCCTTTTGTATTTCGGCCCGGGTTCTGTGGCCAAAATGTATGGTATGAGTTGTAGCCTGGTAGTGCTGGGGTGCTCTCTGGAGCCTTAAACCAGGTTTCTGTTACTGCACATATATGGATTTTCTCCATACTGAGGAGTGCCTCAAGTGCGTGCATTTTGAGATTTAGACTTCTGGCATTAAGTAGTGTAATCTTTATGAGTGACAAGAAAGCACAAAAAATGTGATAGGGATGTTCTTGAATACAGATCATTTATACCTGGTGTACACTTAGTGTAAGCATTCTCTGATGCAGTATCACAAGAATTCTTTACTGTAAACTCACTATTTTATTAGTAATATTGATCTCTATTCCTGAATTGTCAAAAATGTACATTTTTCTGTTTTTTCTTATGCATCTCAGATGGCTTCTGCTAGTTAATTCTTTTCTTCTGAGTTGTCTGATTGCCCAGTTTTTTAATTTTTTTAGCAAGATATATATATATATATATATATATATATATATATATATATATATAATTTATTTCCTTTATACGGCTCTTTAAATCGATCTATGAGCTCTAGCCAAATGGTGAAAATTTAGTATGTTATGACTAGGTAATACAACTGAAACAAGCATAATTATTTCTTCTTCAAGTGGCTCCCTTCTAAATACTCTTGTATTTCAAAGTTCACCTAGTTAACATAACTTAGTGTCTTCCATTGCTAGATTTATGTTCGGCAAGTTTTGGTAAAAATGCCAGGTGAATAGGTTCATAGTTAGGAACTAGGCTATTTGCCCAAGGGCCTAAGTAAGCCCAGGCAACAAGGTTCCCTGGCTTACACCACCCAAGAATGTTAATCTTTAGTCTAAAAGTGAAAAGTTACAAAGGACGAGTAATACAGCAGTATGAAAAAAGTAAACGATGAGCTCAGAATGTTAACGTGAAGATGGTGTATAGACAAGATGTGTTACAGTGCTGCAACTGTGGGACCTGTCTTTAGTGCTTGACTGTCCTCTATAACAGTCATGTAGTGGAGTAAAGAATTACAAAAACTGGACAGCACAGAAGAAGCAATTGTAGTAATGGTCAGCATAAGGAATCCAGCAACAAAGCATGTCAATTTTGCCAATATTTTTACATATATAAACATAACCCAACACACACACACACACACACACACACACACACACACACACACACACACACACACACTCACACTAGCTTGTACATGTATGTACATTTATTCAGCCTCACATAGACTACCTAATGTATAATAATTAACCAGTGGGCTCGGCATAACAGAAAGCACTAATCCTGGTTCATTTTTAGATCTGGTAGAACAAATTAGTCATGTCACAACTGTGTTAAAATATATCACACAGGATCTATTTTTTTCATAATGATAACAGTTTCTTCAGACTGAAGCCTTATTAAATCAATTTGCTTCCACAGAGCTGTTCTGATAGACAGTTCAAAAAGCTAATTTACTCCTTGGCACAACTTTTCCTTTCATAGCTTATCCTCATTAAAATGAAAAGTGTCACAAAGACATATATTACACAGAAAATGAGGCCTTGCTTATAGACACTGATGAGGGATGTATATATTCATTTTGTGCAGCAGCTGGGCTTTTCCTTTACAGGCCATTTTGTCTAATGCAGTTTGAGCTTACACTTCTAACCGACAGTTCTAAATTACTTAAGGCAGCAAATCTACCATCTTTTCCACCCACAAAATTCTGCTTAACTAGTATGTAGTCTAAAGGAACTCCAGTGTGGATTGTGTTACTGATATCTACGGCATATTTACCATATGTGCTAGCAAGATGACCATGCATATAATGAAAGAGGTACTCATTAGGATGATGAAAAGGAAGCAAGTCAGTATTAAAAATAAGAAAATCATCAGAAAAATAAAGATCACATTTAACTCTCATATTTCTAGAAATTCTGCTATTTTTCTGACTTTTATGGCCATACTGTTTGAAATTAATGTTTGTTGATTCATACTGATAACTGCCACTCTCCCTATATTAGGACGGTATAGAGAATGTGATGCACTAGTCATGTATGTTTCTTCAAAGATGTAGTTGTACTATAGAGAAAATAAATCAACAGCACACTAAAGTTTTAGACCCAGAATAACTACATAAAATGAAACACTGTTGAAGGGCAATGTAATGCCCTGCAATGTACATTTCTTGGACTTTTGCATATCTATTAAGTGTTCCTTCTACATGTCCTAATGTTGCATGAAAGGACCTTTGAATTGCATGAAAATTTGTAGTAGTTAGTATGCGAGGCAATTATGATGAACAGCACATCTAAAAATCATAACAAGCACACATTTTGCAATTCAATTATTTAAAAGGTCAGAACACAAGTTGCTTTATTTGGTAATGGGTGTCAGAAGCAAGAGTGTAAGCTGACAATACATATGAGGACAGGACTGGAATTCTGCATTTATCTAAGAATACTCAGCTGCAGCAGTGCAAAGTAGTTCTCATCAAATAATGGACTTCAAGTAATATATCAGGATTCCGTGAGACTTTCTGTCAATTTCCGCTAGCATATTGGCAAAAGATATTTGTTGTTCCATCATTTTTATTATAAGTCCAAACTCCTGTCTGAAAAAAATAGATAGATAATCTCCAACATTTTTTTTCATTAATAAGACATCTGACATAATTTAATTATTTTTGCTGACAGGGTTAGTCCCTCTCTTCCAGGAAGGCTTAGGTGGTAGTCATACAGATTTGGGCAAATCTGTCCTGGCATAGGGAGATTCCCTTACTCCTTTTGACAATTCAGGATGGAGAATGCTCATTCTGATGCTGACTCTCAAGGTCATCAGACTGTGACAATTCGGGATGGAGAATGCTCATTCTGATGCTGACTCTCAAGGTCATCAGACTGTGACAATTCAGGATGGAGAATGCTCATTCTGATGCTGACTCTCAAGGTCATCAGACTGTGACAATTCAGGATGGAGAATGCTCATTCTGATGCTGACTCTCAAGGTCATCAGACTGTGACAATTCAGGATGGAGAATGCTCATTCTGATGCTGACTCTCAAGGTCATCAGACTGTGACAATTCAGGATGGAGAATGCTCAATCTGATGCTGACTCTCACGGCCATCAGACTGTTGCAATTCAGGATGGAGAATGCTCAGTCTGATGCTGACTTTCAAGGTCATCCAACTTTTACAATTCAGGATGGAGAATGCTCAGTCTGATGC
The DNA here is from genome assembly GCF_019279795.1 of Protopterus annectens. NCBI lineage: Eukaryota > Metazoa > Chordata > Ceratodontiformes > Protopteridae > Protopterus > Protopterus annectens. The sequence goes on from NC_056735.1 coordinate 466,967,610, forward strand.
TGACTTTCAAGGTCATCCAACTTTTACAATTCAGGATGGAGAATGCTCAATCTGATGCTGACTCTCACGGCCATCAGACTGTGGCAATTCAGGATGGAGAATGCTCAGTCTGATGCTGACTTTCAAGGTCATCCAACTTTTACAATTCAGGATGGAGAATGCTCAATCTGTTGGTAACTCTCACGGTCATCAGACTGTGGCAATTCAGGATGGAGAATGCTCATTCTGATGCTGACTCTCAAGGTCATCAGACTGTGACAATTCAGGATGGAGGATGCTCATTCTGATGCTGACTCTCAAGGTCATCAGACTGTGGCAATTCAGGATGGAGAATGCTCAGTCTGATGCTGACTTTCAAGGTCATCCAACTTTTACAATTCAGGATGGAGAATGCTCAATCTGATGCTGACTCTCACGGCCATCAGACTGTGGCAATTCAGGATGGAGAATTCTCAGTCTGATGCTGATTCTCAAGGTCATCAGACTGTGACAATTCAGGATGGAGAATGCTCAGTCTAATGCTGACTCTCAAGGTCATCAGACTGTGGCAATTCAGGATGGAGAATGCTCATTCTGATGCTGACTCTCAAGGTCATCAGACTGTGACAATTCAGGATGGAAAATGCTCAGTCTGATGCTGACTCTCTAGATCATCAGACTGTGACAATTCAGGATGGAGAATGCTCATTCTGATGCTGACTCTCAAGGTCATCAGACTGCGACAATTCAGGATGGAGAATGCTCATTCTGATGCTGACTCTCAAGGTCATCAGACTGTGACAATTCAGGATGGAGGATGCTCATTCTGATGCTGACTCTCAAGGTCATCAGACTGTGGCAATTCAGGATGGAGAATGCTCAGTCTGATGCTGACTTTCAAGGTCATCCAACTTTTACAATTCAGGATGGAGAATGCTCAATCTGATGCTGACTCTCACGGCCATCAGACTGTGGCAATTCAGGATGGAGAATGCTCATTCTGATGCTGACTCTCAAGGTCATCAGACTGTGGCAATTCAGGCTGGAGAATGCTCATTCTAATGCTGACTGTCAAGGTCATCAGACTGTGACAATTCAGGATGGAGAATGCTCATTCTGATGCTGACTCTCAAGGTCATCAGACTGTGACAATTCAGGATGGAGAATGCTCATTCTGATGCTGACTCTCAAGGTCATCAGACTGACAATTCAGGATGGAGAATGCTCATTCTGATGCTGACTCTCAAGGTCATCTGACTGTGACAATTCAGGATGGAGAATGCTCATTCTGATGCTGACTCTCAAGGTCATCAGACTGTGACAGCTGCAAAGAGGAGTGATTGCAATGAGTAAGCTGTGGTTGTAACACTGCAAGCAGTTTTAGACATACCAGATGAGGCTTTTCTTAAGATGGTGTTACAGCCAGAACAATCACAGACTCCTGAAAAGGATATGAAGCATAATCTAATGGAGAGATTGCTTGGGAAAAATAGCATATCTTGGAAGGCAAACCCACAACAGACAGATGAAATTTGCAATGTCCAATGAGATAGATTCAAACTGCAGCAGTGGAAAATTCAGGATGGTTTCCGTTAATGAGATACAATTATTTGCTTTTTTTTGTGAGCAGGAAGATCCACTGTGCTAAGTAATATTTGTCAAACCTATTATGAAACAACTACCAGGAGCTGTGGCACATTATATAACTTCAATAACTCACAAAGAAAAGGACACATTTTATCTGTCTTTGGACTCTAATTATGCAGCAAAATGTATTGCTCATTTAATTAAAAAAAATGTAATGTTCAAATCTTCGACTGAGTGAGGCATAAATAGAAGTTCCAACATGGCATAACATTCATCAAGCTTCTAGAGGGCAATATGCTATAATAATATTACTGAATCTTTGAGAAGCTCAAATGGAAGAGATTAAATACTCAAGATATTCTTTAATGAGAGATGGCAGTGAGTGGGAGGGGGTGGTATAAAAATAAAAGGTGAGGAAACAATCATTGTTTTGTGTGCTCTGAGCAGGTATGTAAAAATTGATTTCAGAGGTTATTATATGGCCCTCTCCTCATCTATGGTCATTTATATCACAATCAAGGTTTAAGTCTTTTGAATGGGTTATTCTGGTATTGTTTTTTTTTTGTTTGTTTATATGCAGGAGATCCATCAGAAAGTAGTCTGACAATGTCCTATATGCCAGGCATAGATCTCCTCTCAGCAGACGGTAGAAGATAGAATACAGGGATTGGGCCTTGAGGTGGTCTGCATAGGGCATTTTTCTTATGCTCTGTATTCTTTTAGTGCGCAACCTCTGTGGATGTTTCATTTGTTGGATATGCCTGGTGAGGTACATACCAAAGGGGGCATTGAACTTAATGATAGGTCTGATGAATGTCAAACACAGTGGAATAATGACTTCCTTGGACCCATATATATCACACCTTTGTTTATAAATTGTACAACATAGAATGATTTCCTCACTACTGTAGACACATGATGGTCAAAACATAGATAAAGGTATATGTGTGCCCCTAAATCCCTGACCTATGGGTCAAAGTACAACATCTATGAAGGCCTTTGGTTGTCTGTCATAAGTTTTATATATATATATATATATATATATATATATATACACACACACACACACAAATATATTTCCATTTCAATCTGAGAGGTTCATTTTCAGTAGCAGATTAAGAGCTAGTTAATGGGATTTTACATTGTTAAAACAAAGTCAAAACACAAAGGTATTTTAAAGAAAACATTTTTGTCTCTTGGCACTTAAAAAATTGTACAGAACAGGATGTTTTATTCCACAAATATGTGCTATAATTCAAAATAGCCCAAATATAATGAATATTTTCTGATGAGAATTTAATTTGGATCAATATCTGCTGCAGTCTGCAAGGCCTTTATTACGTTTGGATATGACAGAAGTTGTAGCGCACTTCTAAAATATGTTGCAGTACAGACTGAATTCATAGATATGGCAGACTTTTTAAAGATTTAACTGAGTGTAGGGCAAAATAAGCAGCTGCATTAAACCAAAAAAAATGCAATGTTTACTGAATCCTGTTGGTTTGATAGTATGTTTTTTTTTTTTTGGCTGCATGGCATCTTAAAATAGGTATGAAAGAGCCAAACTGTTTTAATCAGACCAAGATTTATGCATGATTTTTAATGAGATTGTCTATTCACATCCTAGAAGTTTGAATATGTTTGCCAGCTCAATGGCACAAAAAGATGGAGTGTGGCCCAGACAACTAAGGTTTGATTACAAACCTATTTCCTGAGAAATCAGCCAGGGTGGTAGGGAAGACCTTTTTTTACTGCTTATCAATTGTGGGGGAGAGATAGTTACAGCAAAGGGCTAACAGTTCTTAGTTGAGATCAAAGACTCTAATCCAGTGGTGTGCGCATATATAATGTACCTTCAGAATTGGCAGGATAGTGACCAAGGCATACAAAAAAGCCCTTTTCTGCTGTCAGGATGATACTGTATTGAGACGCTCACATCTTGCATTTGCATTCCACTGGTAATTTGCACTAAGGTTTCCTCTCATGCCAGACCCCAGTCTAAAAGGGTAAGTTAAACAGGTGCAAGGGAATGGTGGGGTGAAAGATTGTGGAAGGACACAGTGACACATTTGATGGAAGACTGCTGTAGTGACAACAATGGAAAGGATAACTATGAATCTAAAGCTTTTCTGGAGTCAGCAATAAACATAAATTGACAGAGCTTGTACCCTATTTTTTGAGGCAATCATAATATCTGAATTTATCTATAATGCATAAGCTGTCTGTGTAGACATTTTTAAACATTCTCTCAATTGCACTATTTCTGCATACTGTTGATTTTGCCTACAGTAGCTCTAACATTTATGTTAATCACCTAAAATTTAAAAGTATCATATTCATAAAATATTGCTGGATCTGTTTTAAAGGATCGACTATTGAAAATGACTGGACCATACTCATGGGTGATTTTAACAACCCATCCGTTACATGGGAGTCATGCACAACCACTAACATGCAGGCTCAATGATTAACTAACTTTGCAAATTCAAATGCCCTGGAACAGCTAGTCTGCACTCCTAGTAGGAAAACATATATTCCCTACATCTGTTACTCAGAAAAATGGGAGACTGCTGCACCCCCAGTGTGAGGTCCTCACTGGTAAGATCAGATCACAAAGCAGTCTACCTTGAAATAAAGATAAAAGTAGTCCCTGATGTAACCCCCAAAACTTTTAAGAACTTTTCAAATGTAAATTACCCTATATTAAGGGATGGTATAGCTAGAGTTCAATCTCCCACAAATCTAGAAAATACAGAAACCTGTGCCGAGGCATACAGAAAGCCTTGTGCAACTATATATACAACTGGATAGAAACAGCAGTAGCAAACCACAATAAACACAAATAAAACTGCAAAAACAAGCCATCATGGTGGACCCTGGTATTCATAGGTTGTACAATATAAAAAAGAAAATCCCGGCAAGAAGTAAGATGGAATGGGCACAACAGAGCAAAACGCCTCTCATTAGTCCAAACAAGTGAACAGGGAATTAATCAAGTCTCTGAAAGCAGACTTTGAGATACAAAATAGCCAGCAATGTACAGAATTAATTGCATATGGTATCACCTATATTCAGCCAGAAGATATAGCAAATCTAATGCCTGACAAATTCAGCTCAAATTTCACCTTCCTATCACCCCAGTTCTCCCCCAAGAAATACCCTCTATATTGTACCTCCAATTATCACAAAAGAACACATTGCCATTGTGCTCTCTAAAGCTAAAAACATGGCTTCAGTGGGATATGATGATATACCAGGTTGCCTCTAATACATCTTAAATCAGGATTTATCAGGCCCATTAGAATCTCTTTTTAACACAACTTCCGGACTGACTTTGTCCTGATAAAGTAGTGGACAGCATCACTCATCCATCAACATACCAGAGACTACCTACAGACCCAAAAAATTACAGACCCATAAGTCAGACTAGCCTTAATGTAAGGCCATGGAAAGAATAATCATGGACCTGACAAATAAGGTATATAGACCTCCAAACACTGGACCTGACCCAATCTGGCTTGGTCAATGGCAGGTCATGCCTACTAAATCTGGTGAATTTCTTTCAGCAAGTCACTAACGCAGTGGGTGAGGGTAAAACCACGTACCTCTAACTGGCCAAGGTATTTGACAGAATTCCCCACTCAGGTATCATACATAAACTCACAAAACTGGGCATATATCCCTACATCACCAGATAGATAGCCAATCAGCTCACAGACAGTACATATGTGGTTAAAGTGGTAAAATCCAGTTCCAGCAAGAGGTCAGTTACGAGTGGTGTGCCACAGGTCCCAGTGCTGGCACCACCCCTGTTTGGAATATAGTGAAATTAAGGCTAACATGAAAGACCTCTGGATGACAAAGTTAACCAGTGACTGTAAGCTACAGACAATCTCTGTATCCCCCAATGATGTAGATATCCTTTAAGAGGATCTCAATCAAATAAATGACTATTGCCAGAACCACGACATACAACTAAATGCAAAAAATGCATTATCATGCCCTTTGGGAAGTCAAATACCCCTGCATATTACAATATCAATAGCACACCCCTAAGAGTAAACTCAGAGGTGACAGCTCTAGGTACACAGATAGTAGCTTGAACTTTGACTGTCAATGTATAAGTAAAAGATGGAATGCTAATCCAAGGAAGTTATGATCCCACTGTACTCAGCCCTCATTAAACCGATAATAGAGTACAGTGTGCCATTTGACTCTTATTGACTAGGTACCTACCTCAGCCACAGTGAACTTAAGAGGTTCCTCACAAAGAAAATACAGGGTGTAAATAACATGTCTTATGTAGAGAGACTAAATGCCCTATCATTGACTCTGTCTGTTACTGACCATTAAAGTGTGACCTATGCCTGACATACAAGGAACTCTCAAATCCAGCCCTGATGGAGTTGCTACACATCTGCAAGTCAAACAGCATGAGAGTCACCCTATCTAACAGGGATCCATACCTAGTCAGGGAATCAAACAAAACATGCTGGAGAGACTGTTATGTGTCTCAGAAATTGCCCCTTCTTTAGAACAGGCCTTCTTTTCATGTTAAGGAGAACCCTTGCTTGGCCCTCTTCAAATGCAGTTTGGATCAATGGATGGGGAATCACAAATTCACACCTGGGTAGTGCCTGTGTTCCTTACAGAAAGTGACAATCTAACATACTCAAGGCATCGACACAAGCCCATGCTATTTTCTTGCTCCAAGAGGCCATATTTTGGTTAAAATTGGGTTATATTGGCTAGTTTTGTAAGGACTCTTTAGCCATTAGTGTACCGACCTCCTATGAACCTATGAACTTGTGAAGCATATTGATTTAAAATATTAGAATATTTAAAGTTTTTAATATATTGTTATGTTGATAAGGTTTACATGTTTGTAGTTTGATGAACATTGAGGAGGACTCAATCAGTAAGATTTGACTCTGGAGACTTTGTGTAGAGATATAAAAAGATGTCATCTGCAGGAAGAGTGGGATAGTATCAAACATTGGTATCAGTAGAAAGACATTATGTTAAGTCCACCTCTGTGGCATAGGATGATAAAGCCCAGATAATGGCATAGATGATGCAAGACCAATTGTTGGCGCAGGTACCTGTAAAAGATAGCTGTGGAGAGATCAGCAGTCTTTGGTGAGGTAAGGCATCTCTTGCTCTCCACTTAGATGGCTACTAGCAAGAACACTAAGTATTGCATCCATTAAGCAGAGTCACAGGAAGCATACAATGCCATAGTGCAGAGACTTGGTCTGGAGGATTCAGTATCTCAGGAATATCTAACTGAAAGAGGTAACATGATCTGATGAAGTGCCTTTATAGGCAATGAAAGTGCTTACATTATTTATTAAAGCTTGTTTAATTTAAGTTGTGTGTGTGTTACCTCTTTCAGTTAGATATTCCTGTTTTATGTGCATTAGCAAATTGGAAGAGGTACTTAATCCTTCAACATTTCAGTTGTTTTCCAGGATTCAGTATGTGTTGGATGCCCCTAATGGTGTCAGAATGCAAAAGACCTTGGGTAGCAATGAAGGGTAATGGAGGTATTAAATGGTGATTAGGCCACTATGTAATACCAGAAAGCTTGCCCTCCCCTTTCCATCAATCTTAAACCTTTGGATGGATATATGGTAGGACAGAGTTTCCTGAGTAGAAGCAAATGGGCCATAGGTATCTCATGTAGCAAGAGAATACCTTGTTCAAATCCCCTCACAACAAATAGGCAAAATGAGTACCACTAGAGGAAGCAGCAGGTAAAATCCTAAAGGGAATAAAAAATGTGCAGAGCACTAAATGTTCTGTTCAGCTAATGGATGTTTGTATAGCCAATTAGTCAGTAAATGTAAAAGGGTGAACGTGTTTACCAAGCTAAATAAGACATAATATAATAAAGAGGGCATCTGACTGAAAAAAGGGTACTGACAGTCAAAGTAACTGGATAATAACAGAATGACTGTGGGTTATAGTGGACTTTAAATAATACTTCTCTGTCAAGTTCTTACTATCCCAAATGCCTTCAGTTACATATGATGTGAAAACTTGGGGGTGATTATCTTCATGTTGTTGCAAGGTAAGTTTGATTACATTATAAACAAGCAATTATACTGAATCCTGTGAGTCTGTAGAGTGCAATGACATGCTACGGTCAAACATGTGATTTAAGATATACATCTCCGAATTAGCATATAATACCTGCCAAAATACCCAATATAATGATTCTGACATTGGAGTGCATTCACGTGTGTTATTAACGAAACCTGGTTTAAAAGTACTAAAAGCACCCCCTCTATAGCATGGTTGTGTGTTTACAATGTCTTTAAACTTGAAAGGAGCTCTGGTGGAGTATCCATATTTGCTAAAGACCACATTATTTTACTGCAGAGTCCCAGAGGGCCACAAACCAAACTTAATGACAGTCACCTCACTCTAAATAAAAATAACTCAGATTACAGCATGTTACAGTACCCACTCGATGACCAGCCTCCAAAACAAAATCCATTTCTTAAATACATTTGATGATCTTCAAATATGCAAAGTACATCTTCTTGGTTGAATTTAATTACCGTTCCATAAAGTTGGATATCTATAGCTCAGACAAAGTCTATACCCAAAAAATGTCCTTAGTTTTTTAATCCGGAATTCACTGGATCAAGAAATCAAGGTACCTACTAGAGGACAATATGGTCTTCAAGTACAACATCCATATGCACTGTCCCACTAGTGTAAACTTCCACAGTTAAATTTGACCATAAGTCTGTAACCTTCTCTTTCAGAATCCTTAAACCATCATTTGCAAATACCACAGCACTCAAACTTCAGATGTACAATTTTCCTGCAATTCTATGATGAAGTCTAACATTTCAACTATAACTGCTGAGCAGCAAAGTGTGGACACTGCTAATATTATTCAAATAAATTCTATGCTGACCTAGAAAACTGCATGAATATATCAGTCCCTAACAAAGTAAACAAAATGGGAAGGGTAAGACCAAAACTGCCTGGTGGACCACATCCAGAAATAAGCAAATCTATAAAAGGGAAAATCATCTCATTATGTGTTGAAGACACAAGCTCAAAAGGTAAATCTGGACATTCATATCTCAAACACATAATAAAAGATTATGACTGGTGACCCAGTTATACATTTTTTGCAGTGAATGGGACTTTATCTACTCCATGCACTACCAGTTACAGAAGAAAGCAAGCAAGAAAGAAAGTGTTAGAATGCAAAATGTTTCACCAGCTTTTAAATATGTAAAATCACATAGCAGTGTCAAACAGCATAGCTCTCAATTCCTTTGGTTAAGGATTTTGTAGAAATTCAAAAATAAGGGGGTAGGATCAATATCTTGCGAATATTGCCCTAAGTCACAGAAAACTGGTTTTGCATCAAGATGATTTCTGAGCTAATAAGCATGAAACTCTAACGTCTAACATAATTGACTGCGATGTTCAGCATTTACCAGAAAAATCAAAAATTGTATGAGGGACAGAGCAGATGAATGAGACAAAACTGGGGATGGATGTTCTTCAATATTAGATAGGTGAGAGGTATGGCCAGTTGAAACAAAGTACTCCTCTCTATTTGTACCAGCTTTAGAAGTTGTTAGGCACTTTATATTGCCACGCCTTTGTTTATGAGTGGCAGAGACAAGCTGTTCTTCATGCTGCCACTGTTTGTTGCCAGCCAGCACTTTCCACTATGTCACTGGTGTCCTTTAGGAGGCAGGTAAGTAATTATTTCACTTTTCTGTGCTTGGCTGGATAACTTGACTCAGCTTGTGGAGGGGCAGGCATTATGATGTTTTCTCCACCTTTTAATATTTTTTAGCAACAGCTCCTAAAAATGTGGGCATAAAGGAATCAAATAAATACATAATAATCAGAAGTACTTAAAGTACAGCATTAATTGTTTACCACAGGTATAGCAAGTATTTGATTATCTACAGATCACAGGTATATCAAGTATTTGATTATCTACAGATAAGAATAGTTGAAAGCTGAGATTATATAATTATAAAACAGGAGGAGAGGATAGGAGTGAGTGTGTGTGCTAATAATAAGTAAGGAGGTGGACAAGAGATAGATCAGTATAAGTAGTTAGTGTTTGGTCTGGAATTCCAGACAGAAGTAGGGGTTTGAATTGTCCAAATGAGAGAGGCAAAGCTAAGAGTTAAAGATGTATTCCTTTAGTGTAGGCTCAGACTGCTGACAGTGGAAAGGTTTGTGTCCAAAGAGAAAGGGGTCTATAGCACTTTAGTACATGTTCAGAGAAGGACATTTACCTGGAAAATAGAGTGTACTATGAGAACCATTTAGTTGAAAGAGAGTTAAGCAGTTAAGGAATTCAAGTCAATGTAATCTTTTAAGAACAATGGAGTCTTGATTGGTATTTAGAAGGTTGCAAGTAAATTTGTAAGTCTTCTTATAGTAGTGTTCTAATTTTTAATTGGATAATGCTAATATTTGTGAAAACTGTTGAAACATATAGTTGGATGGATATTATGTAGCAGTTGTAAGTTGCTGGGAATGGTCAGTGAGGAAGTTAGACATTTTACAGAGCATGCCTAGTTTCGGCAAGTTTTTTGTATGTCATTTTGTATGTGTATGTGAAATTTAAGCTGATAATATATAACAATGCCTAAAAGTTTTGTTGTTGACACTACCTCTATTGCAATATTTTGAGAGGAAAGGATTGAGAAAGTAGTGTTGTCATAAGAATAGGTATTGGTGGTGAAAAGCATTGGTTTATTTATATGTCTATTTTGGATATAGGAAAATCTGAGATTGGATGAGCCTGGTTTCTGTAGAAATGAATGGCTATTTGGTGATAGAGTGCAGAGCATAGAAAATGGAAGTAGTACTGATAACTGAGGCAAGGGAGCATACTGGAAAAGTGTGACATTAGAGGAGGCAGCATGCAGATTATTTATAAAGGGGTTGAAAAGTAGAGGACCCAGGCTATAGCACTGAGGCACTACTGTGGTCACTGGGCGGTAAGAGGATTATGTGCAATAAAACTAGATTGACAGCTGGTTAAGAGTGGTAATGGAAAAACCCAGAGGGGCAAGAGTTTGTAGTAATTTAGTCTAGAACAGAGTATCCAATGCTCAGAGAGATCAAGGAACATAGCAGAGACAGATTTGTTTTCATTTTTACCATTGAGGATGTCATTTAAGAAGGGATTGCAGTGGTTGAGCTTTGACTAGGATAAAACCCATGCTGTGCAGAGGTTTTTGATGATTTAGTTGTAGATATATCATTCCAAAACCTGGGAAAAAGATAAAAATATAGCGAAGGAATGATAGTTTGATAGCACTTTTTTCACTTACCAAGGTTATCCATAGGTATGATGTATGTTTGCTTTCAAAGTTTAGGGAATCTGGCTTTTGATAAAGAGCAGCTTATGAAAATGGGGACAGAGTAAGAGAGGGGCTTTGCTACATGTTTTAAGTAGTCTACGGATTGACTAGTGGGCTTGAATTTGCTCATGAGTTTTTGAACCATTTTGGTTGCAACTGGGAGAAACTGAAATGTTGAGGGAGTGAAGAAGGCTGGTTGTGATTGGTTGTTTGGATGATTGGTGTGACGTGCTAGGGCAGATATTTAATCTACTGGAAATGATAAATTATGAGAAACAGCTTCAGTTCATGAAAAATGTAAATTAAAACAAATAAAGGAAAACATCGGATTTAGAAAGGTTACCACAAAGTGTGCATTATGTGTACACTTTGTGTAACCTTTCTAAGTGAATAGACAGCAGAAACATTGTGGTAGGGCTGTTCTTGAATTCAGAAAATGTACAAAAAGTGTAACATATACTACACTCTCTGGTAACATTTACAAATCTGGCTTACTGCTTTTTTGCAGTGGAGCAAGGGGACTGTACCACCACCACATTACATAAACATACTCTGAGATTGCAAAAACATCTTGTAAGAGCATATTCCCCAAACCAGTGAACTGTGCAATCTTGGATACAAGTTGACTAGCTCCTTAGTCAATTTATCAATAGTCGACTAAACAGCTGCTCACCAAACATGCAGAGAAATTGTGTGTGTGTGTGTGTGTGTGTGTGTGTGTGTGTGTGTGTGTGTGTGTGTGTATACATATATCTATATATATATATATATATATATATATATATATATATATATATATATATATATATATATATATATATATGGGTCCCCTTCATAATGCTGACCCACTTTTCATTTACTGTCAAAATGTTGAGACAAAAATGTCATAAGTTTACGATCATGAACTCCCACAGCATCGCATTTCCTCTCTAGGAAAGTAGCCACTTGGGCACTAATCATAAAATCACAAATGGAAGCAAATTACTCCCACAACCCCCTTACTTAAATATACCATCTCTGAGATTGCAGTACCGGAGAAATGGCAACATTCACCACAGTGGCAAAGTGGTTACTTTCCTGGAGAATAAATATAATGTTCCAGGAGTTCATGATTGTAAACTTACAACATTTTGTGTCAACGTTTTGACAGTTGACAAAAGGTGGGTTGACATTATGAAAGGTCCTACATTTTATATATATATATATATATATATATATATATATATATATATATACACACACACATATATAAAACTTTCAGGTAAATCAGATCAGCTTTACCTCTTAAACCTTGATCATTTTAGGGGAAAATAATAACCCAATGTTTCTCTAGTATATCAGCCCTCTTCCCATCTCAACATAATTGTCACTGGTTCAGTTAATTTGCCCCCATTTTAATAATTAGTAAAAAACATCAGATATAATTTACATTGAAATTACCTAGTTTGAATAAATTAGGTTTCCAATTACAATAAATTCAGTTCAATATGGCGCAGGTGTAGAATGATGGTTTTGAAAGCAGAATTCATGTTCCAGAAGAATCAAATTTCTTTAATCCTGCATCACTTTATTATAATTTATTAATTATTATGCCATTTACTTGACATAATAATTCAGGCCAAGTGAAATAACCATTGATAGAAGACAAGTGTTGTTGTTGGCATTCAGTTTATTATAAACAGCATTTTGAAAGTTATTAATTGGTTGATAAATAGAAATTTATTAATATATTATGAATAGTAGTATAAAGTTTTTGTCTTTTTATTATTTTCTTCAAATTTTACTTGTAAGATTTAATTTCATATTTGAGTCTGCTTTGAAGCCATATTAGTGCATGACTCTAATTTTGTATGTCATTTACATTTAGGATTATATTGTTATTGGAGGATCTAAAGGAAAGGCAGAGACGCTTCTCACAAGATGATCACTTCTTGATGAAGGAGCAGAACAACTGGCAGAACAGCTTAAATTAATGCAAAGAGGGGGTTGCCAGAAAGCAGTAGAAAGTGAAGAGTTAATGAAACCCTGACCACAAAGTGAGCACAACAAAGAGTGCAGAATGATCCATCTTAATCCATTGAGAAAGATATAGTAATGTCAGCCCCTGCAGCTAGGAAGTTATATGGGGATACTCATGTAGCTGCAGAGGGACAATTTTAAAACACAGATAAACTTGTGCAGTTATTCATGGAAGCTTTGATCAATAAGGGCAGGTCTAGGCCTTTAGAATTGATAACAGACAAGGGTAGGCCATCTACACTACAAATTAATTCAGGACTGGGTGCTGGTGACAAGAATGACATTACAGGACGATGCACATTTTCTACTGTGACCTTTAAGCAGTGAATCTTTAACAGTGGTGCTACACAACTAGATAGAAATATTAATGATAAATGTTAATTATGTACAATATTGTTGTTCATTATGGTACAGCAATCACTCCACAGATTATGCAGTTAATATGGGAAAAATATATGGCATATAGAATATGTACAATTATTCAATCACATTAATTTTGATGGTGTATAAACTAAAATCTGAAACGCCATGGTCAAAAGATTTGGTGAATGCTTTGGCCATGTTGAGGAAAAAGGCAGGCCAAGAAACTGTGGATTCAGTCTTGGAATAGTAGGTTATTAGGATTAATTTACTTCATGAAAATAATCATTAAAAAGAACATGATAAAGCCTGGCATGATTTTCTTATTAACAGGGAAGCACATTTTGTAAAAGGTGAATTGTCTTGATTCAGATATGACCACACATTTTCAAACTTAATGCAGCTTAAATAGGAAGACAGGACCCTACCACATGGTTAGGTGTAATAGTTAATAGGTTCAGACCCTTGTCTAGTTAATCTGAGGAACAAACACACCCTACATTTAATTCTCGGTGGGCATTCAACACTTACTCTTCAGCATGACTTTCATTCGAGTTCCGACACACTTGTTTTGTCTGTGGCAAAAAAACATGTAGTTGCAATGTGCTGGTTTAAGGATAGTATTAAAGGTAGCAGCATATATTCTGTATAAAGGTATGTTTAATTCTTTTCCAGGCACACAAAATGAACATTAACTTTCAAGGCCTCAGCAGATGTGTTTCATTTCATTTGATTATATACTTATTTATTTATGATTGTTTAACAGGGTAGAACACTGATCAAATGAACAGTAATTAAAGGTTTAGCCCAGGCTGAGATTATAGACCTCATAGATATAAATCCATGGGTTTATAGACTCAGTGACACAGACATTGATAGATTTAGTTACACTGCAAATAGCAATACTCCAAAATGTATGATGACTTAAAGGAAGGGAGACGACAGTGAAGGTCATATTGGGTAAAGAAACTGAGAAAGGTAGAAGAGATGATCTCTTCCAATCCAGCTCCCTGTTTTGGTACCAAAGAAAAATCAATGGGGAATTTACTTTAATCCATCATCTCTATTCTTAAGGTGGTATGTCTATAAATGATAGTATAAATAAGGGAGATTTGAAAATACAGTAATCTTTTTAAATGGTACAGTATGAATTTATACATCAATTCAGAGACCCACGGTTGGTGAAACCCAACACTGAATCTGCTTTTTGGCTTCTCTCCTTTTGCCCATCTTTTGGAGATGAAGTTTGAGGGTAATTATTTTGACATAACCAGGCTAATGGGCTGATCTATAGCTTGTACCAATACTGAGCATTTATCTCAGCCCTCCAGCAGTCCAGTGAACAAAATTCTCTCTTATAAGCCACTGTACACTACCTGAATGATTTCCTGTTGTTGATGAAGTCATTGTGGATGCCAGGGAGGGGCTTCACTCTTTTCAGTATATGTCCAAAATAGGTAGGCATTCCTTTTGTTTACCATAATGTAAAAGACTCCTCCAAGATACTTACATTTTTAGGACATAAAGCAGATGCTAGTTCTTCTTCATTTTATTAGCTACAGAACATGTTTGACAATATTTCATCTTACATCCAGTCCTTTTTGTTAGCAAAGAAAGTTTTAGTTGGAAATCTTATGTAATTGTGATTCTTGTTGAATTTTACATGTAGCACCAATGTGATAGACAAGGCTTTTAACAAGTGTCTATTTGACCTGATGTGAGGTGGGTGAAGAAAGCATCACAGAGTAAAGGTTAACAGGAGAGTTAGAACAGGCTTACTCCTATGGCCAATTTTTTCTGTCAGATTTTAATGGAAAATCATTTAGTCAGGATTACTGGTAATCTAATGAATCATTGCAAGGACTTACAGATGCTGCAGGGAGACTTGGAATTGATGTGTACTTTGACAGTCAATAGTTTTCTACAGAACGGCTGTACCACTAGTGCAAAAAAAGTAGGAAAGACAGAACTGATGCTTATTTGGGTGGCATTTATTTATTTATTTATTTGGTGGGGGCAGGTTAACCTAAGAAATAAGAAAGTTATTTTTAGATCAAACATTACAGCAGTTTTCCAGGTTTAGGTGAACAAGTCCTCTAAGTCAATCAGGTACATTCCAAATGAAAGACTCTATCTTGTTAAACTTGCATATTATCTTTCTTTTTTTGTAGATGACATGCCAGGCAGTCTTAATGTTTTGGCTAATTATCTCTCTTAACTGCACTGTTAAAGTTCTGGCAGATGTCACTGCTGCTGTTGTATGTACCCACAATCTACAGGAGGTTTGTTTGACTGGAGAAGAATAACAAGTTTCCTGTGGTGGAAATCAAAGGCTCCAAACATCAAGTAAACATGCAAAGCAACTGTCAAGCAATGCAGTTAATTTTGTAAATCCCTTATTGTTAAAGAAAGAATTTGATCTTGGCAACTAATTTTTCATTATCTAGGATATTGTTATTTGAAATATAAAGAACCACATGTATTAGACTTCATCTAGCTGCAATTAGTTTATTTACAAAGGTTTTCAACCTTAGAAACATCAGGGTTTTGCCAAAGCGTTAAACATCTGGGACAGAATGAAAGGATTCCATTCAAATTCTCAGTATACCATAAGGCATATCATACTCTAATCTGTATTACTGGGTGATCATGCCATTTCACTGATTTTTCATATATGTGCAATTTGGGGCCATTATTATTTACTTTTACGTATTCTGGTGCATTTTGTGTCAACGATTTTACTGGGGCCTGGTTATCAATTTTTTCTAGACTGAACAGTAGATTGTTTACTTTGCCTGGCAGATACATGCATTACATTACATGCCTTTGCCAACCCTATAAATCTGGAGAAGTTAGCATTTGCTTTCCCCAGTGGTTGTCACATAACACTAATGGACCTTGACATACTCATGGACCACCAGCACCAAGAAAGCATACAAATCAGCTATCAAGCAATTCAGCCAATTTTGTAAACGCCTATCATATCACGGTATTCCTGTTGCTGGGTATTCCTCTCACTCTTTTTTAATGGGTGGAATTCAGACTTAGTTCAGCAGGGCTTGTAGAAAAACAAGATGAGAGACAGTCATCTATAGTCTTGTCTCCAAATATTCATTAAGTTCTTTATTCCATTTAGTGTTTTATGTTTTTTTATTTTTTTTTCTTTCAGAATATGTTCATATCATTATTTTTTGACATTCCTTTATTTGCCATTCTGGTGACAGGATTAAAATCTGTAAATGCAGGTAAAAGTTTAGTTTTGAATCTTTACTCAAATGAAGTTTTTTTTTCAAATGGGGACAATTTCTGGCTACTTTATTTCAGATCATTAATGAGAGGTCAAATTCTGGTCATTACAGTTCATTTGGGGAAAATGATTTGGGTATTATCCCTAAACAGAAATTGTGCTGCAAGCTTATAGATTTTATGGTGCCAAAACATACATTTCCTGATACAATGCTGGTTTGGTCAGCTATAGTTCCACATTTAATTTGGAATCAGGCCATCAATCTTCAGTGTTTAGAAAAGACAAGGAGATTTATAAACTTTGAAATGGCCCATGCTGCCTCATAGTTCAGTATTTCTGTAAATGAGCACTGGGACCCTTGCAATAAATATTTGATCTTCATGCGATGGGGTTCATCTTTCTTTATTTGGCAATGAAATGTTTAATCTTACAATTTCTCTATTTTTGCAGGGCGTAGAATTTTGAGTTGATAGTTTAAAGAAGTATACATGCTGTTGTGTTGTTAGTCAGCATTGTTGGTGTGTTATACAAGTTTGGTTATTTTGTGTCCATATTGTTATATTTAATATACTATTAAAAAAAAAAAAAAAAAGTAAACAAAGGCAAAGGAAGATACCTCATGGAAAGTGGTCACAGCCAGGAAAGGTGGAGGGAATAGACTGTTTTCCTACCTGATGAGGGCTCATTGCATGATCTCCCCTTGCCTTTTTTTTTTGCCCCTCATTGATTTACTTGTTGGATGGAACATCTGATATGTCAGAGAGATGGCAACAACACTGCCTTTTGACAGTGGTCAAGTCACTGATGGTATGAGGCGGTATGCCACTCATATGCAAGAAAGGCAAATCTGGTAGAATATTATGTGACACCAACTGGGTAACTTATCCTGAGACTAGATTGTTTAATTATATGGTTAATGGTGTGGAAAATCTGGAGTTTAAACATAATAAATTTGGTAGTTTAGTAATTGGAAATGTCCATTGATATATGTTGTGTTATACGCAAATAAAACAAACTGCTGCAACAGTCGCCATTCTTGGGAAATGGGATAAGGACAATGTTCTGTTTTTCATGTATACTCATAAATAACTGTCAGATACAAATTCAGTGTATTTCCATTTGTGTTAATATGTTTTGGAGTTGCAGTTAATACTTGCCACATTTAAAATACAGTCAATGACTTACTCAAAACTTCAGTCTGCCAAGCTTAAGAAATAAAGACTGACAATTTCATGTCCCAAAATCTTTTCATTTTAATGGAAAGAGGCACATTCAATGGAATGGAAATAAATTATCCAGTCATTCCTGAATTTATTCACCCACCTGTTTTGCACATATTTCTTTTTTTCTATTTTTCTAAGTAGAATGCAAAACTGCTTTACATCAACAAATAGAGATATATTTGTTTTTTTTTACATTAAATACAGACATTTAAGACTTTAAGGACTTTATACAGTAATGCCTATATTGTAGCAAGGAAGGGACCTTTGTAACTTACAAGTAACATATTTCTTTTTACATAAGAGTAAGTAATGATGACTAAAAGCTTAGTGTTACTTCAGAGCACTAGCAGAGAACAGGGTTTTAAATAAATTTGTAGTGTGATAGACTGCACTGTTCCAATTATAGGAAATCTTTTGGCATCTGCTCAGTAAAACCCACAGGGACTGAATGTGCTGTTTACAGAAATTTCAAAGCTGAAAATTATTGCACACATTGACTTGTGCAACCAATTTGTGAACCAGTAATCCTTATAAAATGTGGTTTAATATAAAGATAATATAAAAAAGATTAAAGAGTACAACATATTTAATGTATGAAGGAGGCATAATTTAAAGCAGATACTGAAAGCCTCATTCCTTGTCTTGAATCACTGTACGAGGGCATGGGGTTAAGAAAATAGATTAGGAAAACAATTGAACAACAAATGGAAGAATACACAGATATGACTTTCTGTAGGTAGGGCTATATAAACTTAAGAAGTTAAATATTAATTTTCCCTATAAGGTGCTGGAAGAAGTTTTATTTATTTGATAAATGGAATTCAATATGAGAAAGAAATCCCTAATTGTACAGTATAACATTAACTAGTGACTTATTCACAAGAAGGAAAAAACATCTTACTGTAAAGTACAGATAACTTTATTTTAGATGTAGTATGAGTGGTTATTCTGATGGTTTTAACCCTCTTTAAGTGAGACTGCATCAGAACTACTTTTTTTTTTCTCAGTGACTATGTTTTCTGAATTCAGGGTAATTACTCATTCTCAGAATCCATATTTTACATGCTAGAAGACAAATGAGAAATAAACAGCTCAGCAAAGCCATTTGTTCTCCCTTTTTCTCATTAACAATGAAATGCAGGACCAGAATACACTTTTATATGTTTGGATTTTACTGCTATATATTCCTTCTCAAGTGAACATGCATCTTCACCTCCTGCAAACTTGTGATTCTTTCTTTTCAGTATTATTGTAGTCAAAGGATACTGATACACTGCAAACATTTTGTCAGTATTTTTTTTTTCTCTTTAGGTTTGTAAAATCATGGTAATATAAGCATTTCCTTGTATTCAGTATTCCTGGTCATCAAGGATTCTATAGTAAACCAGTGTAATATTTCTTTTTTTTATATATTCTCCAGAATGGAACATGCTGAACCATTAATGGGACTAAGGAGATGATGCAATTGGAAAACCTAATGTTAAATACAATGAAGGCCATTAGAATGTTTCTGTCATATCGCATGGCATATTTCTATTGTGAAAAAACTAACAACAAATACTTATTTTTTGCCATCTTGCACCCTAGAAACTTTGTTGCCATTTCATTTCTCCATCCAAAAAGCATAATCTTCCCCACTTTGGTAGTTTATACTTAGCTATCACATGTGCTCATATTAAATGACACAAGATACACAAAGGGTAGTTTCCCTATGATTGTTGCCCTCCTTCAGTGAATAGCTTGACATTATAACTGAGCTATGATGTGATATTGAAGTGTTAAGAAAGAACTGGGTCCCACACAAAATGCAACGGCCTCATTGTCTGATCATTATCTCTCAGTTGTTAGATATTGCCCTCTTTAAGCTTGCAAATATGAAGCCAACAATGCAATAAATAACTGTCAGGTAGACAAGTTACATTAAACAGACTCTTAGTACAAACAGGTAAGATCAGATATTACTAGCAATAACTGCAGATACAAATTTACTTTAATGCAGATATGTGCAAGATCTAAAAATATTTATGCATGTGACATGCAAAAATAAATGCAGGATATTACTTGGAAGCATTGGACAAGACAGAGAATTAAAGAAATCCTTTGTGTGTTTTCATGAACAGTTGTGTGGATGTCTGTGACTGTGTGTCGATCTGTATGTGCGATGGTAGTTACTATTGGCTCAAGATCATGCTGTGAAGGACTGAGTCCTTGAAAAGAATCTCTGTATACAAGTTAAGACTGACTTTGTTTGAACCTAGTAGAAATGTGCTTTACAGTTCTGATTAATATCTCTTTATTCTTCTTTCATACGAGAATATCATATTTGATATTCCTTATTTAATGCATATAAGATTCCTGTAACTGAAGCTATTCTATCCTTTTTGGCATATTTAATTGCTTCAAGTATATTCAGTGAGCATTTTTCTTCTTACGTGCTTTCTTTTTCTTCTTGAGAACAATTTCATATATTTTAAACAAGTCTACATTATCCTAATTTAATGGTATTATCTACCATTAAATTATTCATTAGTGTATGCTCATTCACCCTTGGTTCCTTGGCCAGTGAAAATAATCTGTTTTCTTTATTTTTGAGAGCCACTGATAACTTAAATTTTCCTCTATATTACATGAATTGCATTCATAATGAAGCGACTCTTCATATCATAGGAATAACATTTTGAGACTTATTCTGGTGATTTCATTTTGTTATTACTTCTGAAACATCTGACATTTTGATGTGACATTCTCATCTACAGGGTCTAGTGCCCTAGTTTTTGAAAGAAAACCATATTGTTAAGACCATCCTACGTTTCTAATCATTCAATTCAATGACATGGTTATGTAACATAAAGAACTTAGATTGGTGTTCTTCTATTCTGGATAACTGATTTTTGCAAATATGGCAGTTATCTTAGTGCACAGCATAAACATTGCTTATATGTATCTTCACCTATGTCACTCTAATCCACTCACTACAATTAAATCAGTCAAATGGAATTACTTCCTAGATATGAGAGTCAGTATAACCATTCCCTCTCAAAGTTCATCCACATTACATCCAAGGTATCTTGTATTCACCTTAATCGAGGTCCCATTCTTTAACATTTATATACATTTTTCCTCTGTAAAAATTCTTTTATATATATATATATATATATATATATATATATATATATATATATATAAAATTTCTAGAATGTGCTGTCATTCTGGTAGTTCAGTTAATTCCAATAAACTGTCTTCCTTATTTTCTGTGTTTTTTCAACACAGTATTCACATAACAGACATTAAACTGTGACCACATATAATTATGATTCCTGCTAAAATATTTTCCTTCATTCTCCTCCTGCTGTGTTTGTGTTGTTGTTATGAAGGTTTCTGTTTGTTTTGTTTTGCATTCTTCCACTTTTTCTGAGATAAAATAGTTCCAGACTTTTAGTTAATTTTTATTGTTTATTTTACTTTTCTTTTTATTTAAATACAAGTTATTGTTCATTTTTCAAGAGATGTAAGGAGAGAATTTCATGAGTAAATATAGTTTTTAAGCTTTTGCTATGTCTTGCTGTTGTAGTTCTTTTTATATTTCTGTACTGCTTCTGACTTGCTTGTTGTCTATGTTCAGGTGTTGGCTTGAATTTTCCTTAGTATAGTACATTGTGTTTATAGTTAGTTAGGTATACTTTTCTTTTTTAAGGTTTAAGTTATATAAATGTACTTGCTTACCGTGTTGGTTTTCTATGTTGTAAATGTTTATTGTTCTGTCATTTATTATTTTTCTTTGGTTTGTGATGTTTCTGATGCTTTTTCAAAGTTTGGAGCTTCTGTGTTATAGAGTTTCATTGTTTTGGTTCACTTGTTATTATTGATAGTATCTTTATTTATTTGACTTTTTGGTGTTTGTTGTTGTCCTCAGATAATTTTTCCCCATGTTTTGAATTCTTCTAGTGATGGTTGGTAATAGGAGTGCAGTGATGTTTCACTTTTATGCCCTGTAACAGTAAGTATTTGTCTTGCTTCCATTCCTAATTGTGAAAGTAAGATTACTGTTGTTGCTCTTAAGAAGTGGTTTATATATCCTGTTGATAGATTTGCTATTTTGCAAATTTCTGGTAACATTTTTGAAAAGATAATTTATCCCCATAGGTTTTGTTGAGTACCAGGTTTCTATTTTATCTAGTACATGCTGTGGAAGTTTTGTTGGGTGGAGAAACAGTGCTTTTGTATTATGTGGCATTTTCTGAAGGTATTTTTTGAAACTTTTTACAGGACAAAATGGGTCTGTGGGGGTTTTCAAACATGAATCTTCATAGTAATTGTTTTGTGAGATTGTAATGTGCTGTATGGCTTTTGGTATGTTCATTAACATTTTTAGTTACATATTTTGTGCCATCTTCATTTTTTATTCTAAAACTGTTTTGTGTGAGGTATCTCACTCCTTCATTTCTACGTCTTTTGAAGTATAACTAGATATCAACCCATACTTTTCTGATAAGTCCAGCTGCTGTGTTTGGGGAAAGTGCTCAACTGTTTCTCAGTTATGTTATTTCTTGAACTGTTAGTGGGTTTTGGAATTTTGCTGTATCTTTTCCTTGTCTTTTGTAGTTTTTAATTACTGATTTAAATATATTATTTGTATTTGTTAGACGTACATCTGTAATTATGTTCATTTTTCTGTTTAGTGATGGGGTGATTATATATATATATATATATATATATATATATATATATGTTGAGTCCTGCACGTAGGGATACAAATGTACTTAAAACATATTTTTCCTTTTGTGTTCTGTACTGTAAAGTAGAATTCACTTAGTATTCAATTTAAGTTCTCTGGTGTAATAGTGTGCAAGTTTGTAGTGCATTTTTTTGTTTTTGCCAGTTCTAAAATATGTTTATAGTCGAGTTTCTTTGTTTTCTTGTACTTGTTTCTTCTTTTTCTAATTCTAGTATTTCTATTTCTTCAGGTGTTTTTTCTGCATGTCTTTTGTTAGTTTTCTGCACTGTATTGGTCTGAAATTTTTCTTTAGCTTTTTGAAATGTAAGAGTTGTCATATTGCCCTAGATTCTGTGGGAATTGTTTTAGTACTTTCTGTTCTTGCTCTTGCAGTACTTTCCTGCTTGTTGCAGGATGACTCATTGTTTCTAGTAAGTTGTGAAATATTTCCTCTAGCTCACTGTCACTTATTAGATCAAAGTTTAGTTCCATTTTTTTGTGTTTTATTTTCATTTTGTAGTATCTGCTTTTGGACAGAGCAGTGGTATAGCGGCTAGCAATGTTGCCTCACAGCAAGAGGTTCTTTGCTTTGATTATTAGCTGGGGTGCCTTCTATGTGGAGTCTGCATGTCCTCCCTGAAAATGTGTCGATTTCCTCTGGGTGTTATAGTTTCCTCCCACATTCCAAAGACATGCAGTAGGTGGGTTGGACACTCTAAATTGGCCCTAGGTGTGAGTGTGTGCCTGTGAGTGTGTGGCACACTCTCTTAGGAGGGTTGGGCCTCGGGCTATCAACCCAACCTTGTAAAACCCATACCTGCTATGGAAAAAATGAGTGCTGAAGGGTGCTCATTGCTCAATGTGCTGTACAGGAGTGAATCCAGTAGGAGTACCTGCTTTGAGTAGGTTTTTTTTCCAGTTTATGCTGTTTTGTGTTTTTGAGATAAGAAGGCTTATGTATGATTATGAATGGACATATTAAAACAGGGGAATGTGCTTAATACTGCATTTTCCATAATCATGGTTATTCTTTTTAAATGCAGGGAAAGTAGTTTATTATAGTTTAACTTGTGAAAAAAAAACAATGCATATGGTTCATGTACTGTCTATTATTTGAAAAGTTTCAAGGAAGTAAATAACTTGAACCAATGGGCTGGTAATATTTGTAAACCTCGTGGGTCAGATACTTACTGAGTGAATGTTAGTATTAAGGTATTTAAATGTGATTGTTTATTAAGATGGCTTCCAGAATTTGAGTGCATTGAACGAGTTGGTAGCAAGTGTATTGTGTTTTGCTGGAATAAACACTGCAAAGATGCAAGTTTTGGTAGGATAAAAAGGGGTAACTGGTATGCTTGGATTCAGTTTACATTGTCGTGAAGCATAAAGTTTTCATGGCATGTTTGCTTTTATGAGTTGGATATGTAGCTTTGAGACTGAATTCTGTAGAGGGTAGGGACTATGTGTGCTAATCCATCCATTCATCCATCCAAAACCCCTTTTTTTCTGATTTATGCACATGGGTTTGGGGTGTCACTTCAACAGTGACAATCATCTAGACCCAAGTTTACACTGTCCAATGACTAGCTTTGTCATGGTAGTTCATTCACACCACACTCTCGCATGCACTCTCACAACTTGCAGCTTGCTGGAAAGTTATTATGTGTTTGCTATACCAGAAAAAAAAAATCTATATTGAATTGTTGTACAGGGGGAGGTGTTCATAAGCTAATGTTTCAAAGGCAAAGTTGTGTGTAGAAGATAAGTCATGTAGATATTTGATTTCTTTTTTCTTTTTTGTAGTTGCTTGATTTTTCTTGTAAAGAGAACTTTGAGACTAATTTAGTAGTTTACAAATTCGTTCACCATGTACAAGATTCTTGCACATGCTTATAGGAAAGTACAGCCACTTAATGATACTTTAGCAGACAGATTCTTCCTGTTGGTATATGCATGATTTACAACGGCACGCTGGTCAGGATGACCAATCAGCCTGCTCATTTTTGAATATTAATGTCCAGTCATTGTATAATAGAAAAGTTCCATTACCTGATTATACCTATTTTTACTCTCATTCTTACTAACCTTGGCCAGACATTAAAATGTTCCCTGCCAATTATTAAAACAGGGGTATTTACTTGTATTTTCTTTTAAAACGGGTATTTACTTGTATTTTCCTTTAAAAGACGGGTATTTACTTTTATTTTCCTTCTCCTCCACATAGTTCTCCATTTCATGCTTCATATTCTCTCCTCTTGTCTCATTCTCCCCTTCCTTTTTATCCTCTCATTTCTGTACCTATTGCAGTGATGTGCATATTGTTCACATTATCCTGAGAGATTAAATGTAAATACTTACTTACTTGTCTACATGACTATAGAAACTTTTCCTTGAACACGTGTTGAGCTATATTCTATTTGGCACCTATTTTACAGACCTTCAGGCCAATATTCCTGGCCTTGAATTATCTAAATTTGCAGATTACAGTACATTACTGGCTTACAAAATAAGTTAATGTTAACACCCAGTGAAAGGACAATGGTCACAATATTAAATGGGAAAAAATGCACCACAGTTTATTTTGGTTAGAAAAATAACATACCACTTGTTAAAATAATGGAGAAGTGTATCCACAAACAACTACTAAACCACCTACTCCACCACAATCTCCTAGCAGACTGTCAGCACAGCTTCCAACCATTTCTTAGTACCACCACAGCCTTGTTATCCTTTACTAACTGTATCAACAATAATCGCAATAAAAATCACCTTTCCTCTGCTTTCTTTGTCGACCTATCAAAAGCCTTCGATATGGTTAATCACCAACTTCTCCTCCACCTACTGAAGTCCCTCTCACTTGACACTCCTGCCATGAACTGGTTTACATCCTACCTTGAAGACAGACAACAGGCAGTTCTCTGGCAAAACCATCTTTCTGACCTCCTCCCTACCTCCCTAGGTGTCCCCCAAGGCTCCATATTAGGTCCTCTGCTGTTTTCCATTTTCATAAATGACCTTCATCTTTCTACCCCACTCTCTACCTGCATTCAATACGCAGATGACTCCACTATCATCTGTTCAGGTACATCCCAAAACAAACTTCATACTCTTACACAAAAAGCTTTTAGCACAATAGAAGAATGGTTTTCTAACCACTGTCTTCTCCTCAACCCCAAAAAAACAAACTTCTGCTCTTCACACCCTCCCACTTCTCCACCCCTCTACATTTCACACTCATACCCAGCAATGGTACCATCATTTCCCCAGACCCCACCACTAAACTCCTAGGTATTACTATTGATAACCAACTAAATTTTGACACACACATAAATAATACTATTAAGACTATTAACAGAAAACTCGGATCCCTATACAGAATCAAACCTTTCCTTACTCTAGAAGCCAGAACCACAATAGCCAGAACTCACTTAATCTCTACCCTATTATACGCCTCCCCCATATTTACCAATATTCCAAAAATAACCTCAACAAACTCTCTAAATCATATAACAACATAGCCAGATTTGCGACAAACTCTCCCTATATAACTCATCACTGTCAGAACCTTAAACAACTAGGTTGGTTTGAACTCCCCCACCAACTACAATTTAACCAACTCACTATAGCTCACAAAGCCCTACATCAACCCAATAGCACCCCAATTCTTTCCACCCTCATAATGCCATATAAGAGCCTGAAGAATCTACGCTCCTCAAACAAATCATTGATCATCACTACCCTATCAAAACACTCAGCTGGTGACTCTTTATTTTCTAACTCTGTGGGTAAAATATGGAATCTTTTATCACATGGCCTAACTGCTCAGACCTCTCTTCAACTATTTAAAACTAACCTAAGACTCTTCTTCACTAACCACTGGTTATGTTCTTGTACCAATCCTGATTAACTCTCTGACCTCACAGTATCGAATACTATCTTACATTTTTACTAAATACTAACCTTTATTACTAATTGACTTATCATGCTATCTCATGACTACTATTAGCCATGACTAACTTTGTTACCTAAAGGATGTAACATTCTGCTAATGTCAGTTTTCTTTATTTGTATCTCGGATTTGATCTGTTTTTTTATTATTTTATATGCTTGTATGCATGTATGTATTTGTATCTATGTATGTATTCTCGTATGTTTCTTAATATGTTTCTTCATATATCTTATAAGTTTTGTGGAGCTTTTCTCCCCAGGCCTCGACTGAAAATGGATATGTATCCAGTTAGACTAGCCCGGTCAACAAATGTAAAATAAAAATAAATAAAATAAATAAATGTAGCTTATACACCCCTCTAATCAGACATTGTTGATAATTCCATATCATTTGACCATTGTGCCTCTTTTGTATTTCAGAAAGCCTTCTATCTAGATCAACTAATTTCCATAGGGCTCACCAATAGATCCAAAGAAGTCTTAGTTTCCCTTTACTTGGATCTCATAAGACCAGTTATTGAGTATAACACACCTTTTGGTATGCACTTGTCTAAACATACCACTCACTTTGAGAGGCTTTACAGATTCATAACAAAAGGGTCAGCAACAACAAATATCTTACATTTTAGGACAGACTGGCAGCCCTAGTTCTTTGTACTCAGTCTCTTATACAATCATTTGTGGAGATTTGTGCTTAGCCTTTTGAGCCGAGAAAGATCTATCCTACCTTGAACTCCTTCCTATTCCTTTACAGAACAAACAGTACCTCAAATGCCTGATTAAAGGAATTAAGCCTTCACAAACAGATAAAAAGACACATTGATGTGACAGATTCATATCTTAACATATCCATCATCTCTGTAACAAACTTCAACTGCATGTCAAGCAGAGTAACACCCTGGCAGCCCTAATGGAAAACCTAGTTAAATGAATGGGGGAGTCTCAAGTCCTCCCGTGGTCTATCATGTATTGTGCTCATTAAGGCTGGAGAGAACTTTTGAATGATTTTTCTGATTCTTTTGTCTTGTTTTTGGCTAGGTTGATAATGCTCTGCAAACTGATTTATCTAGTATTTAACTACAAACCTATAAAACTAAATTAGTGATTAGATAATATTCTCATCCTTTGCAAAAGCAGGATGGTATTTTATTAATCAGAACTCATTTCAATAAAGCAGCAAAAGAGTGGCAATTTCAAAAAAATTCTCCTGTCAGCTGGAATTAAATACCCAAAAAATAGAATAATATTTATTCTAAATTGCAGCTTAATTTAATA
This sequence comes from Protopterus annectens, assembly GCF_019279795.1. Lineage (NCBI taxonomy): Eukaryota > Metazoa > Chordata > Ceratodontiformes > Protopteridae > Protopterus > Protopterus annectens. The sequence goes on from NC_056735.1 coordinate 466,995,327, forward strand.
AATTAACGTAAGTAAGGTAACAAATGGTCCTATTTCAAAGATCATGGTTATCAACCTAAGAACTACATTAACAATTTCTGTAGCCAAATGCTTTTGAATATCTATATCTACTGAATTTATCCAAAACATTATTTTAATACCTTTAAATAATTATTGATGTATTTCTTTCATTTATGTCATCTATGCTGCAAATTCAGCTTTTACCATTTGTATGCCCATAGTATAGTTTCTATAATCTATGTATTTCCAACATTTGTATCTGTGTATAATGGGTGTATATCTATATATTGAAGTATATCTACAAGGTACACACACAAAGCTGGCTTAGCATGATGCAGAAGCCTTAACATGGAAGGTTTCTCTTTCTTGCTAAGCCTTTCAAATTCAGGGACCACTCTACCTCTGAGATCTTCCCTTCACGAGGACTCAATGAGGGTAGGGCAGTTTGAGGTGGTAGCTAATTCTAATTAGCCATGTGCTCTCATCTGGAAATGTCATCAGCTCCCACTTTATTAAAACAAAATAACTCATTTGAGTAAAAGTAGGTGTTGTTATTGGTTCTTGTACCGGCTCACAGCATTTGTATCTATGTACAGGTATGCACCTCATGTGTAAATGTTAACAGCTCCTAATTTACTCAGATAAAATAACTAATTTGATTAAAGTTTTACACTTGGAGGAAAAACGCCTACTGTACAAACACCTAGCAGTCATCCTGTCATCCCTACTGAAGCACTTATTGTGCACATAAATTCAGCAAAGACATGGGGTGGGGGATGTGTAGTGACTAGAATATGGATAAAATATCTGAAATTTCAGCCCATAAGCCCACAAATGTATTCCTTAATAAAACTCATTTGGAGACTGGTCCTAGGTGACCCACAACAATTGTGCAAAAAACTAGCCACTGCTCATAAAAAAGCTTCAATGGTTGACCCACAAATGGATTCTTGTTCCATGCCTAAAAGCATCTATATTCACAGCCAAACTAAAGCATTTTCACCAGTGGCAGAGAGACATGAGAGCTTCATTTTCCTATGGTGATCCTTAGGTATAGTAATGCTAGGATGCTTTTTAGCACAAATGCACTCTTCTAACTTTGCAACTAATTTATTTTGTATTTACTTTTCTCATCAAGTAAAAAAATTGGTGCTGCCATGAAGCCCCCCCCCCCCCCCCAGTTCTATGCAGCTGTGGCTGTCCAATAAGAAAAGCAATGCAGAACTTCTCAGCTTTCTGCTTCTTCCTACCAATTAGGAAGCCCTTTCAGGCTTTTTTATTATTTCTCTAGACTGTAGATGGCACACAGCAACAATGCATTTCTTTCTTTCTTTAGTTATTTATTTATTTATCTGTTTTGGGTTACTGGGAAGGTCTGACTGTGGAAATTCAATTTTCAGTGAAGTCTGGGGGGAGAAAAGCTCCAGCAGATTTATTTAACATATTCATGATAAAATTTTTAACTATACATTATATATATAGTTCTAGATCTAGATACAAACAGTTAAATGTTCTGTACTGACACCATGCAGTGATAAAACAAGTATTTCTTCTTTGGTGACATTATACATAATGTAAAATTACAAGCATAAAACAGTTTGTATGCAAACAATTGATGTGTAATATATTTGGCAAGCAGACATTAAATAGGACTTATAAGACATGGGTAAGAAGTATTACAGTACAGATTTTAGGAATAAATATCAATTTAGTTAAAGAATGTGAAACATTCAGTAGGTAGACAGTAATTAAGGCTACAAGAGGGAGAGAGGCATTGTATAGCTGATGAGTCAAAGACAGTAGGGGTAAGGATACCAGGGCACATACTGGCTTAGAACCTGGTTATATGAGAGTGGTGGAGAGTGTTTGAAGGAGATGGATAAAGTGGGAAGGTCAGAAAGACATTGAAATGTAAAGCTGGGAATACGGTAGGAAGGACACTGAACAGCACTGATAAAAAAACATGGTGTATAGTAGGAGAAAGAGGTTAATAATAGGTTAGGCTGCTAAATGCTAAAGTCTTAACATGAAACTGCACTCAATGGAAAAAGTCCTCACCTTGGAAGACACGAAATTCATGCAGTCACAGAGATGTGGTTTAAAGCTGTTGAGAGCACTCCAGCCATACAAGGTTACATCTCCCTTCACTTGTTCAGACCACAATCTGAAGGCATGAAAACTAAAGGAGGCGGTGTATCAATATTCATTAAAGATAAATACACCTAGAGATAGGTTATTAATTAAACAGTATGATTCCCTGGAGATACCTCAAGTGCAATTAACTGTTGGTAGGACACCTGTTGAAGTTATGGTCAGCTACAGGACCCCATCCTTGAATCCAGACACCCACTCTGCCTATTTGGATTTAGTTGAGTGCATCAAGATACATTTAAACACCTTGGTTTTGGGCATCTAACTGTCCATCCATTGACTGGGTACAGTACTCATGCTCAAACTCACTTGCCCAAAGGTTCTTCTACTTCATTAACTCCAATGTCCTGGTCCTGCTGGTTGACACCCCTTAAAAGGGGTGTCAACATCGTAAATCTGGTGCTTACCAATATGGGTGACCACTATAGCACCCCACCCCCACTGTGAGGTCTTCCCTGGTGAGATCTGACCACAAATCAGTCTCATTTGAAGTAACTATCATGCTTGACCCCCGCTTAGCAGCAACTAAAATAAAAAACTTAAAAGACAAAACAAACGAAGAGAACGTAGGATAAGTGCTTCTTGTAAAACCTTCTTCAGATCCGTTATTCACTCCCATCAAGGCAAAACTTTTAAATACTGTTTAAAAGTTTTGCCTTGAATGGGAGTGAATAAAGGATCTGAGGAAGGTTTTACTGAAAGCTGTTATCTTACGTTCACTTTGTTTGTTTTGTCTTTTAAGAGTTTTATTAAACCACAGATTTTATTGTGTCTATGGTGTTTTTTTTACTTTGGTTCTTTTTTGGCAAGACTACCTGCAGCAGTGTGTACTAATTTTTTGTTTCAAACTAAAAAACGTCCCCAAAGCAGATTACAACCTCTTACCGGATGGCATAAGTAGCTTCACTGCATCCCCTCCCTCAGATGGATTTGGCAACTATGCCGAGTTCTGCAACAATACTTTATACAAATACCTGTATAAATGTATTGACTCAACCATACCTGATAGGACCAAAACAAGCTCCTCAAGGAAGAGCAAACCTGCCTGGTGGACAACTGCCATTAACAGGCTTTGCAATAAGAGAGATAAATTGTCTAACAGTAAAAGGGAGTGAGCTCTAAACTGGAAACACTCTCTCCTTAGCTTAAATAAGCATATAAACTTCTTGTGAAGTCCTCCAAAGCAAATTACAAATCCAAATTAGCTTCCTCCACTAAGGACAACCATAAGGTGTTCTTTAGTTACAGCTGTAACCTAAAAGGAAAGGCCCAGATTTGTGCCGAACTGGTAGTTAATGATACCACCTACCAGTGGCGGCTGGTGACTTCAAATCAAAGGGGGGCTGCAGAAGACAGCTGAATGGGTGGGGTCAATGGGAAGGGGTGTGAGACTAGGAAAGGGAGGGAGGATTGCTCAAAAAAACAAGAAACTATTGTTAAATATGCCTGCTTGCCAAACAAACATCATTATGAGAGTCCAATCAAGACAAAATGAAGTGTAGAAATATAAAATATTCAATGCATTGGCTTCTAATGACAGCTATTAATATCTAGATAAAAACAAAAAGGTTGTGAGGCATGAAAAAATAAGTTACTTTTAAATACATTACTGGAATGAGAAAAAAATCAAATACAAAATAAAAAGAGCAAACCCTACAAATCACCCAAATCATTCACTTAGTTCTAATTTATAATTATTATTCATCTTTATTATTAAATTTATTAAACGCTAAAAGCACGAAACTCTAAATGTCCCCCTCCCTAAAAAATGTTCTGTTTAAAAAAGACCTGCTGCTGAAACAGACTTCCTATCTAACTGGGAGAAACATTATCAAAAAAGAAACATGAAAAAAAAACAAAAACAAAAAAGCAAACAAGAGCTCAAGATAGACTGTACAGGTTATGTTTATTACTGTACAGGTTATGGACCGATGTTTATTTTAAGCCTACTTTTTGCAGAGATGACTCCAACAAGTGACAAGTGTATGAGCTTCTATAAGTGTATAATCCTGTTCTTATACTGTCATACTGTCATATGCATATTAATACCTACATTATATACATTAAGGTTTTTATTTTAGCAACTTATATCTGCATTCAAAGTACAAAAACTGTTAACAATGCAGAAAATGGCTTATAAAGCTTACTTATTAATGCTGATTATCTGCATCTTAAACCATTATACATCTCTCTTTAAAAACACAAAGCAAAAGGCACTTTGTACTAAGCATAAATCGACAGAACAAGCAATTTTAAGTAAACCAGACCTGCATGCAAAATCAGAGAAAAAATCAAGCTGTAATACTTGTGTCTACAGATACTGAGGATAGATGGCAAGCCTGTGTCACTCTGCTTACACTTGCCTGGCGCTCCTTACATGCACATCATACTCCTTGAGGCGGTCGGGTGCAAATCCAGAGCACATCCAATGATGTAATGTCTCTGGCAGACAAGGCCCAACACAAACCAATCTCTCAACCTCAGAGCAAGAAATCACCACAAAGCCATAGTAAGAAAAGTGGACAGCATGAAATAAGGAGGAGTTTAAATATAAATAATAAAAACTAAGAAAAGGACAAAGAATAAAAAGTAGGTCTTTTTTTAGTATGAATAGTATAAGGGTCTAAAGTAATAACAAACTAGAAACACAATTTTCTATCTAATTTCTTTAATGATTTGCTATTAATTTGCCAAAAAAAACAATCAAAAAAAAAAAATTTACAAAAAAATGACCAAAAAAAAATTAAAAAAAAAAAACACTACACATGAACAACTCTAAAAACATGAATTATGCCAGTATAATAGTACTGCTAACATGAGCAGTGATCAAAATGCAAAATTGAAAATTAGTAAAACTGAAAGCTGATTAGCACTGATTTTTCTTAAAATATTCTTACCGTTTTCTTTCTTAATGTTATTTTATCCTTTTTTTATTAAAATTTATTTCTATTTTGAGCTAAAATTGTTTTTTTTTTCAAATTTGGGATATGCCAGATTGGAGGGATATTTAGGACAATCTATTAGCCAATTTATTTAATTGGGAAATCCAACCTGTTAATAGCAGGAAATCTAAACAAGGAAAAAATACACCTAAAAAATATCTCAATAAAGATATGCAGTAAATCTGGACAAACTAGAATAAATGATAGAATAGAAGAATGAAACTCAGCATGAAGTACAGTTGAAGAAGGTTAGTCTCTTGCATAGTGTTACACTCTTTCTGAGGGACAGGTATTCCTAAATTAAAAAAAACTAAAGTAAAAAAGAAAATAATTGAGAGGAAAATTCTAAAAAAATGAGAAGCAAAAATGAGTGGGGGTTGAAAAAAGCAAAGTTCAATCTATTCATTCACTCCCCTTCTCTAAACACCCTTTCCTTTCTAATGGAATTGAACCTTTGGCTATTAAAATTTTCATTTACTGATTCTTCTCAATGATGGAGCATTCCCTTAAGCTAAGATTTGAAATATTACAGCATGATTTTACCTTGCATTATTATTTTTTGAATTGCACACTTAATTTTACAATCACTGAAAAAAACCACTCTGCCAACATTCTTAGTTAATGATTTTGCACTTGAAATTAAAGAAAATACCCCCATTCAAAGCAAAACTCACATTCAAAACATTGATACTTTTTAACATCATAAATACATACATTAAAATTTCATTAAACATGAAAGATTAACATTATAGTTTTCAAATAAAGCTGGTTTTTGTAATACACAACATAAGATTAACATTAAACAATTTTTTTCACATTTTATTTTCCTACAATGATATTTAACAATTCAGTAGAGCTGACAACAAAGCGTTTTAAAAAATTTTTTTGGTAAACACAATAAAACATTTTAACAAAAATAAACAAGATTAAATAAAGACAATAAAAATTCAGAATTTTAATAAATAAAAAAATAAAAAGACAGAATAAACTGGACAATATATAAGATAAAAAATTTAAATAGGGAAGCAATCTGAAATCAGTGCACATAAAACCCATTGGACAATCACTTGAATAAAATATTAAACAGCAATATAAATCCCTTTACTTTAATAGACACTTCAGCAAAACCAATCCCTATGAAAACAAAAATCCACTCATCACCAGTCAGCAATAACAGTTCAGCAACCATTGCCAAATCCAGACCCCAACAGCTCATCAAAGTGGTGATCCATGCTTGAAATTATATTCATTACAGCAGCAAAATTTAGTGACCTTCATGTAATCCATGACATCATGGCAGCCATGCGTCACTTAAGCATTTAACTGCATCACTAGTCACTGTACTATGTATTAACTAGCAAATGCAAAGTAACATGTACACTGTGCATTTGAAGTGCATCACTGAAGGCACAGAGGATGATATCTACATAAGTCTGATGATAGCTTATCTACTGCCATGTTCTGTTAATTTCATGTGCAATCTGAAATTATAGAGACATATGATCTCTTGCCATTCACAGACAGTTTACAATGTTAACACAATTGTTTGTGATCAGGATTGAATAGCTTAAGTACAAATCAACCCACATATGAAGGAAGCAACTAAGGAGCTCCCCACATGTTTTATGTTAACATCAATAAATTTTGTGTCATAAAAATGGAAGAAAGGATGAAAATTATTAATTAAACACATGAACAAAAGGAAGGGGAGGAGAGTAGAATAGAATAAGCAGAGTAGAAAGGGCCACCTACACTGGAGACATAGCTAACACCTGTTGGCCAACAGGTTCTGTGAAAACTTCAGTCCCCTGTCCCTGCCACATGTACCCCATGACATCCCTTCCACCTGTCCTCTACCTTGCATCTCTAAAGAGGTTGTAGATGCCCTCTCTAAAGCCAAAAATACAGCATCTATGGGACCACATAACATCCCAGGCTGCTTCCTACATGGGCTCCAACAAGAATTAGCAACACCATTAGGTACTCTTTTCAATCATAGTCTAAACAGCAGCTTCATTCCAGCTGAATGGAAAACAGCTGTCATTCTCTTGCACAAAGGTGGTGCTTCCACTAACCCTGTGAACTATAGAAATATTATCCTGACTAACCTTAGATTGTAAGGCCATGGAGTGAATCATCATGGACCTTAACAAATATACAGGTTCTCTCCAAACATGTGACCCTACTCCATTTGGATTTGTCAAAGGGAGTCATGCCTTTTAATCTTTGTGGACGTCTTTGAGACAGTCACTAAGGCCCTGGACAAGGGGAAATCTGTGCATACAGCTTACCTAGACTTAGCCAATGCTTTCAACACTATTCTCCATTCAGGAATCATTGACAGACTCACCCAGCTGGGTATCAACCTTTATATCTTTAGATGGGTTGTTAACTGGCTCACTGATAGAGCACATATAGTCAAAATAGGGGAATCCACCTCTAACAGCAGACGTGTAATCAGTATTGTCCCACAGGATCAATCCTGGGAACTCTACTGTTTGGAATCTACTTCTCTGAAGTACAAACAAAAACTAAAGGTCTGTGGCTGACAAAGTTTGCTGATGACTACAAACTGGGAGTGGTCATAGAATCTCCAAATTATGTCAACATCCTACAACAGGGTCTTACACAAACAAATGATTGGTGCCAAAGTTGTGGCCTTAAACTTCATGGAAAAATGTATTCTCATCCTTTTCAGTAAGGGTGATGTTTCTGCTAACTACCACATCAACAGCAACACCCTAAGTAAGCACTCAGTGGTGAGAGACCTGAGCACACAGGTTGACAACAACCTTACCTTTGATCACCATGTCTCCACAGTAGTAAAAAGGGCATCCTGTAGTGTTCATCTCATAACTAAGGACATTGTCTCCAAAAAAAAAGAAGTTATAACCTCCCTGTACCCTACTCTCATCAGGTCAATAATTGAGTACAACACCCCTTTTGGTATGTGCATTTCCAATTACGTGCAGCAAATGGAGCGACAATAAAGGTTCCTCACAAGGAAAATTCAAAGTCTTCATCATCTGTCCTATGTGGATCATCTGAAATCACTGTTACTTTATTCTGTTTCATACAGACTACTCAGAGGGGATCTCTTCCTTGTATATAAGACAATATCTGACCCTGCTTTATTGGAAATGCCGCATATCGGCAAGTCAAATGGTACTTGGGTTACTCACTCTAAAGACCTAACCTGGTATGTGACATTAATGCAACCTGCTGGAGGACAGATTTGTTTCCCAGAGATTACCACACCTTTGGAACAGAGTCCCACTTCATGTTGAGCAGAGCACCTCATTGGCCATCTGGAGGATTGCATGGCTAGCTGTAAGTTCACAACGGGGGTTCAACATGTGACCATCTTGGACAAGGGCAATAGGTGCTGATCATGGAAATAAGGGTAGAACTTGGCTTGGCTTGTAAGAGCCCTTGGGCCATTAGCCTAGTAACTTCCTATGTGCCTATGATTCTATGAAAGAATAAGGGTATGAGATGACAAAGGAAAATGAAGTTACCCAGTTGAGGACCATGTGTACAACTGCATATGCTTTTGGTGTTGTTTTAGTAAATGCTTGAACACGCAAAGTTTCATAGTTTGTCTTAAGTATGTTGGGATGGTGTTTCAGAGTTTAGATATGTAATGGGAGTACAGTATTTCACCTAAAGAGTTATTACATTTTGTTGTAAGTACTAACAGCTTATTGATTCAGTGAATGTCTCTAGCTGGAGAGTACTCCTACAGAGTATCTTTTAGTGCTGGACATAATATAAAACTGTGTGTGCAATAGTGCATTTTGAGTATGTTAAATAGGTGGGTAACTCAAGCCAAAAGAGTTGTCAGGTGCCTATAATTAGTTGCGTAAGTTAGGTTGGCAGCAAATTTGACCATGTTATTTTAACAGGTGGTGAATCTAATTGTAAGCTTAGTATTTAGGTTTGTAAGAATAGCTGAGCCATGTAGTAGGAATGTAAGAAGCTATGTAGATGCTAAGGCTTGTCTTGCATCATTTGTCAGGTAGTGTTTGGATTTATAGAGGGAGCCAAGCTTCTGGTGTTTTTTTTTTGTCAACAGTTTAATCGTTTGTGTTGTTGAATGAGGTAAATATGAAAGACGTTTCATGTTGGTATTTTTAGCAGTTAAGAGCCATCTCTGAAACACCATCCCAACATTCATCATTCTATCCTTGCATAAATAATCTAATGCATATGTGGGTTAATATGGATTATACAATGACCCCACATTAATATTCCAAAACGTGCATGCTGATTGGTCAGCGTGCATGTTGTAAATCAGAGTTATACTAATGGAAAAAGGTCCAGTCGCCCGGACTTTTTCTATTAGTATAACTCTTTTTTCACAGCAATGGAGAACACAGCATCTCCGTTGCTGTTTACACACTATCTCGCTATGTTAAACTCCTTTAACATAGTGAGACAGCTTTACAAAAAGTAATGGAGATCTTGCTATCTCCATTGCTTTTTTTTTAAAGCTGTCTCGCTATGTTAAATGGGTTTAACATAGCAAGACAGCTTTAAAAATGTAAGGGAGATTCTCCGTTGCTTTTTTTAAAGCTCTCTCACTATGTTAAACTCCTTTAACATAGCGAGACAGTTCGTAAAAAGCAACGGAGATCTTTCTTTCTCCGTTGCTTCCGCCCACAGCTCTGATGTACTGTGTAAGCATACGCATGCGCAGTACATCAGAACTGCCGCAGAATACCAGACAGCTGCAGAAGGGCAGCAAGGAGGCATTATACAATATCATTATTTAAGAAAAGTAATTATTTCTTTTCTTAAATAATGTCATTCTATAATAGCAATAACCCACTTCTGGGTGTGGGTAATGCTGGATTTACCCACGGTTGTCTTTGTTTGGCCACTCGGGCTTCACCCTCGTGACCAAATCACACCAACCATGGATAAATCCAGCATTACCCACACCCAGGCGTGGGTTATTGTTATAATATTTTGTTGTGAATGGCTACACTGAAATTTCGTGGAGGTAAAATACTATAATATTTTGTATTACAATCAGACATCTAAGGTATGTGTAAGTCAGCAAAATGGATATAGTTGCTGGTTGCAGAGACTGTCTCAGGTTTTAAATTATTATTCCTGTTATGTATTAAAATTATGTAATCATTATTCAGGATTTGCGGAAGTCATGCATATGACTTTAAAACAAAGTTGAAATAAATTACTGTGGTTGTTGCATTTATCATAATCAGACAGCTCAGGTGCACGCAGTCAACAGTGAATTGCAAATGTTGGGCATCAGGTAAGCTGTCTATAGATGAAAGTGGATGCCCCTATATTAATTTGCTCAGGTTAAACAACCATTAATGTAGCTTTATAAGATTAATGTGCATTTGCCTAAAATGAACTGGAAATACAGTACTATGTCCATTATTTTTTCCACAATAAGACATGTGAGCTATGCAGAGTCAACAGAGAAGATGCAATTATTGAATATGCGGGCTGTCCATGGATGAAAAGATGAACTTTGATGTTGTAATTAAAGTAAACAGTAATTTGATTGTATGTGTATATGTAAGTATGTGTACAAAATCAACATGGTGGCTTTAACTGATGGGTAGGGAGGCTGCCTTTAAAAACCACATAATCTTGCTGCTGTCTTATCACACTTAGAACTGTTCTGGCCTCAATATACATAAATACATTAGTGCAGGTGTAAAGACTATTAACAAAATAACTAACTAAATGAAAGAATACCAATAATCATACACAGAAAATGCTCACTGAAATGTACTTGAGCAATTTTGTCCTCTACTATGGACTTTATCAAAAAATTAAGGAGCAGTGAATAAACCAAATTAATAGGAAAGTTCAGACTCATGAAAATGACGTAATCAGTGTAATCAGTGATGCAATAAAATCCCATGACCAAGCACAGAAAAATAAATATAAATAAAAATAACTTGCAGTATAACTGCTTGTACTGCCTACACCCTCTGGGTTTATTAAAGATGAAGAAGGCCATTTTGCTAACAAAATATCCACATCTTAGTATAAGTTTATCTTTTTATTCAGTCGTGAAAAAGGTGCACTTGTCCATTATAAGTGGCTTTCAGTCTATAACCATTCATAGATAACAGACAACATACATCAATAACTCATTGTGGAATGTATGTTCTTCATCAGGGTGCTATATCATACTAATCCACAGATAATGGCCTAGTAAGAAACACGTCCACTATTATAGTGTCATAAAGCATTAACACTAAAACCTGGCTTCCATCTGTTTTAATCTGGACAACTGAGGCAGCTTCCATCTGTTTTACGCTTGACAAATGAGGCTTTGCTGTTTAATGAGCATAAAAGGGGGAAAAAAAAGAAAAATTTGCAAGCAAAAGTATCTGCAACAGCAGTTAGTATGAGTTGCCATTTTAAGCACTGGTGAAAATGTAGCATTTAGAAAGATGATAAAATAAAGAAAAAAAGGATTGCAATTGTGTGTGTGTACATATGTGAGACAGAGACATAAATTGTATATTTGTCAATTTCTTTGCTCAATAATTCTGTAAGGATCAATATTTAAATAGTACCTTAATTCACTTAGGAAAAATGGCAAGAGGCTTTCCAGCATTGTACATTGTCTCAAGAATGAAAAGTACAAAACTTTAATTCCTAACTTTGTTCACAGACTATAACCCTCAGTTATGTATCTGAAAATTAATCATTTTCTAGGGACAGAAAAAAACATGAAGCAAAGTTAGTGATGTTCTGCAAAATCAGAGGCAATTGAGAGACATGGGGGAGGGGTGGTTTGCAATACTTTGTATTATATGATTTTTTTTTTCATTCATTTGATCACAGAGAGGAATCAGAGGGATATTTGGTCTAGGATGTGGCTGTAATTAAGCCACACAGTGATGTAGAAAATAGAGACATGACTATGAACCAAACAAGCCAGTTTAATTAGTGGCTTGGGGTTCTGAAGCACAGTGAGTGGAAGGATGGATATGTCTACTCTAGATTGGGTGAATATATACGCATGGGTATCTCAGACATCCAATAGCTTGCAGAGGTTGAAAATATGCAAGGAAGGTTTATCATAAACAGGAACAGGCAAGGCACAATGGCTGAGATGCCACAAAGGGCTATTGCACATCCATCCATTAGATTGTGCTGTGCACATGGGAGATGAATTGGGAGGTTATAGCTTAGTGGAATCCCATGACAGGAATATGATGCTGCACTGTAACAATTTGATATCTGCACTGGCTCCATGGCATGCATGCATTGGTGTATTTATGGGGCATTAAGGAGAGTCCAGTAGACTTAATGGATGAAGGAAGCACTGATAGTGTCTGACAGCTGTCATGGTGCAACAAAGAGCACAAAAAAAAGCATGTGTGAGTCCTTATGTGTATACATGTTTCTAAGTATATCTGTATGTGTGTGTGTGTGTGTGTGTGTGTGTGTATATATATATATATATATATATATATATATATATATATATATATATATATATATATATATATCTACATGTCTATGTGTACTATAAATACTTAAATAACATATTCTGGATGAAAAATACCTCCTCCAGCAACAATTACATATGCTACATTAACTTTGAAATATTAGGTGGATAAACGAAAAAATGTACATACTTATAAGAGAGTTATGAAACAATCTATCAGATAGCCCATTATCCAAACACAATAATGCCCTTCAAAGTGGATGACATACTGGAAATACCAGATCCTCCATGAGTGGAAAAGCCCTCAGCCAGTGACATCAGACATCTCTGTCTCTAAAACTGGACAGGCAAAAAAAATACATTATGACTAACAGAGTGGTTTCCTTATATTATGCACACTTTCAATGTCCTCTGTCATTACCCACAGAGACTGTATTTCAGAGTGGTATACTTTAGACTTACTCAAATTCTAGCAGGTGCCCATTTTCAGCTACTACTGCTTCTTCCATTTGTATATGTCTTTCAAAGGTTAAGTTCCAACAAGTGCCCATGTTCAGCTACTAATGACACATCTTTCAGCAGTTGTTTAACAAGCTGCCTTCTCTCTGAATGGAAAAATTCCCTTGCCGAACTTGCACACCTAATGTTCTAACTCACTTGATCTTCTCTTCCAGTCTGAGCAAGCAATAGTCCTCCTCCCACACTTTCCCAGTGGCTGGTTCACTCATTCCTATAAATTCATAACCCAAAATGCCAAAGGAGATTTAAATGATGGAGGACTTACGCAACTATTTTATCACCAAAAAAGAACAGGTGATGGCAACTCATGAAAAATATATAGGGTTACAAAAATTCAGTGGTATTTGCCAGAGTTTATATGAAGTCATAATGCAGTAAATGTGATGGTCCACAGCATAAGAACTTCAACTATAATTTTCAGCAACTCTTCTTTGTTTATACTCAAATTGCTTCTATTATGTTAAAAATCAAGCATATAAATTTACACAGAAACAGTAACTACATACATAAATAAGCAGTTAACTCTAGTAAATCAAGATATCACATTAAATGGAGAAGAAAATTCACAGTATTTACATTCTTAATGAAATGTACTGACCAGATCTGTTAATCCTACACGATGTGTATTTATAAATGCACACGTTAAGAAACATCTAGTATCATTTTTAATACAGTATTAAAATACTGATTTTATTATCCTTTAAGTATTGTTAGGCAAGTAATAGGTAGTAATTCAGTTGTAAAGGTTGCGAGCTCACAGCTCCTGTTTCTGTGGTTCATTCCTGACCTTTCATTGCTGCCTGTGGGTGGTTGCTTTTCTTCCACAGGACTGCATGGGTTTTTCTAGGTATATATATATATTATCCCACAACTATATTGGGTGACTGTCAGCACTAAACTATAGATAGATTGAGTCTCAAGGCAAGAAAAATGCAATCTAAGTATATCAGAAGGAAAAGCTGTCTTACTCAATAAAAACAGATAGACAGGTAGAGAGACTGATAGATAATTTAAATGTAATAACATAATCATGAACCTGTGTTGGCAATGACCTTGATTATCATGTATTCCCTGTCAAAAGGCAGTCCTTTTTCATTGCATAGCTTACACCTAAAGGTATTAAGTACAGATCCAGGGATATATATTGTCCCATTGTATTCAGTACTCTTTAGTATAATCAAAGAGTACTATTTCACTTTTTGGTATGTACCTGTCAAAACACTTGTATAACTGGAATGACTGCAATACTTTCTCACTAAAAATTCTTAACCCTGCTAGACTCCTTTGCCCCCCGATAACAAAATGCATAAAAGCAATCCCGTCCCATGGCTAACCAAAAATACCTTAGTTACTATGAGACTCCGAGATAAGACTTGGAAACGCTACCACAAAAATAAATGTACCATCACCCTAAATGAATACAAAACACTTCCCATCAAAGTAAAAATAAAAAAAAAATTATCATCTCAGACCATAAAGTGTATTTCTCTACACTCCAAACTAACCATAATACCAATGCCCAAAAATTTTGGAATGGATCCTCTTCCCTCCTGGACCCAGGTAAAAAAAGAAAACCCCTCGGTTGAACCAAATGCCTCCGACTTAGATTTAGCCACCCAATTTAATTCTTTCTTTATCAATTCTATAGCTAAATTAACATCATCCTTCACCAATAATTCAGCTTCCCCACCCCCACTTATCCCTTCCTCCCCTAGCATCTCTCATTGCCAACCTCCCCCATTCTCCATGAACCCCATCCCTATATCTACCATAAAAAACTACTTCTAAAATTGGAACCTGGTTCTAATGCCCCTGATGAAATACCCTCCTTCTTCTTAAAAGTAGCCGCATATGCCATTGCTCTTCCCATCTGCATTCTAATAAATCAGTCTATTTCAGAATGCCATTTCCCCAGCTCTGGAAAAAGGCCTTTATTATTCCACTCCATAAAGGTGGCAACAACAATAATATCTCTAACTTTCGACCTATCACCATCTTAATCCCACATTTCAAAAATACTCGAAAAATGCATCCACCTACAACTTTTACAATATCTTATAAATAACCATCTTCTTACTCCCACACAACATGGATTCAGACCCAGCCATAACACCACCACAGCTCTCCTCTCCTTCCTAGAAACTGTTAACAAAGCCCGAGACTCTGGTCATATCATGTCTACCTTCTTCCTACACCTCTCTAAGGCATTCAAAACCATCTCTCACAATCTTCTTCTCTTTTAAGATGTATTGCTGGTTGACTTGGATTCAGATCTGATTAGCCTAAACTTTCCAAACTAAACCTATCCCACTCCTCTATATCAACTGGTTTACCAGTTACCTCTCAAACAGGCAACAAGCAGTCAAATGGAAAAAAGACACCTCTCCTTTCTTCAATACTCCTACAGTTGTCCCCCAAGGTTCAATTCTAGGCCCCCTTCTATTCAACATATTCATAAACAACTTCTATCAAGTCATACCTAATGCCAACCTCATCCAATATGCTGATGACTCTACTATAATCTGCTCTGCCTCCTCTATCTCCATTCTAACTAAACTAACCCAAGATGCCTTCTCTTCCACTGAACAATGGATGCTAGATAACCATCTAGTACTTAAGAACTTGACAGTTTGAAGAAATGTTTGCTTTGCATTGTACCAGTGTGTTCCTTTTAATGTCCATTTTACTTTATTTGTGTACCTTGTTTTTCTTACACCTCACACTTATGTTGTAATCTGCATTTTGCATTTTTCTGGACCTTTTCTTCCCAGGACTCCATTTAAAATTGTCTCCTTGTGGCCCAATGGACTATCCTGGCAAACAAACTGCAAATAAATAAATATATAAAATAAAAAATATTAAGGAACTAAGCTGTAAAAACAATGCAAACATCTCAAAACTTTGTCTTTGTTCCCAGTAGAATACAGGCTTCTGAGAGCTGACCTTTGCCTTGCGTATAGAGCTTCAACAGACCCTATTCTGTCAGACCTATTACACAATTGCAAGTCCAGTAGTATCATAAACACCCACTCAAGAGGTCTCAATCTCTTTTGCAAAATAAATAGAACATGTTGGAGAGGCAGGTTAGTGTCAAAGAGAAAAACACTTCTATGGAAATGTCTTCCACTCCATATAAAGTAGAATACTTCTCTTACTCAATTCAAATGTAATTTGGACAAATGGATGAGTAGCCACAAAGACACGGCTGATTTAGTACCCCTGTCCCTCATGGATAGGGGATCATGTATATGTCCAAACATATCCTTCTTCAGCAGCACATCTTAGGGTTATTCACATGCAAAATATAAGGCCTAAAAATTAGCATGATAATGCAAGACTTGGTTTCTTAAAATACTGACAAATCATTAACCAAGAAAGTGCCTATAAACCTATGAAAAACCAATACATTTTCTGTAAGTAACAATGTCGCATAATGCACCACTAATGTTTATCCCTGCATATTTGTATTTATAAACAATATATATGTAAACACATGTTGATATACATATGCACACCCATATCTAGGTATAATATGAGATGCATGCATATCTATAAATACACAGGTATTTACATATACATGTGTTCATCTCTCTCTCTCTCTCTCTGTATATATATATATATATATATATATATATATATATATATATATATATATATAATATTGTGTGTGTGTGTCTGTAGAGAGAGTGGGATAGATGATACAGATATACATATACAAAATTTTTCACGCAATATGCATATCCATTGGTTTTACAATAGCTCACAAAGTTTAAGTAAAAAAAATAAAAGAAATAAGACTTTCATGACGTCTGTCATATTTAGTTTACAGTCCGAAGGAAAACCCATCATCACTTTAATGTGCTGTTACTTTTCCTCATCAGTAGGCAATGGCATTAAAACTGTTGAGGTAGAACAACTTCAGTTAATCAGCATGGAGGCCACCATCAGACTAGAACAGCAGAGGGTGCTACTTATGGTTACTTTCTGGCATTCAGCAATCCATCATGCAAACAGCTCATAAAGTAATTGCTTTCTGTCCTGCTACTTATTATTATAAAAATACTGACAAATATTCTTATGGGGAACCTAAAGCGATTTTACAGTACTGCAAATTATTTAGCCAAATAGAATTTTCTTTAAACTGATATTGCACTGCAAGCTTCACATATCGTTTTAACAGTGATGGTTTTCCTACATCATGATAGCAAAATGAGAATTGTTATTGAACTGCTTAGTTATGTACACTGAATGCTGACACTACTACATAAAACATATTAGGACTTTTGTCACAAATATAAGTAGATATGCGCTGCATGTCTGCAGCTGAGCATTATAACTAATAGGATAGTTTTCTTTTATGCATGCACAGTATTTTACAGTTTTACAGACGGACTGTGGTGTCATATACCTGTTTATGGAAATAGGTGCTGGACTACGAGGGAAGCAAGGTGGTTTGTTGTCTTCTGTAGTCGGCTCAAAATTATACTCGTTAAATTATACAAAATAACTGGTCTAGTGTTCTGCATACATCTGCACATGCGCACACAGACATCCACAAATATACACATATATACATACACATATACACAGAAAAAATGTGCACAAACATGGACAGCCATGCAAAAAAATTATTTTCAACTGATGGGTTACAGAAAGATATTCTAAAATAATTTTATTACAACTAAGTGGAGAAATTAATATATCCGTTTCACCTTTATTGAAGTACAAGTACTTTTATTCAGAATAATGAACAAAACTTTCTGTACTCATTCCTGTTGCTCTTCTCCCAAATTGCATTTATTTATATAGTTCTGTCTGAAGAATACCACCCCTAAAATGTTATGTTTTTTTGAGAATTTACATGCTGGAATTATAAGCCAGGGACTTATTTGATAACAGCCTGATGAAAGCAGTTTAGTAAAGATATTTCATTCAAATTTAATTTTCTCAAATTTAATATTAATTGATATATAGCATATCAGCTGACAGAATATCACTGCTCTAGATTTTGTACGTCAGTTGCTTAAATTAGAGTTGTAAGTTGTGTTGCTGGTTGACTTGGGTTCAGATCTGATTAGCCTTACAAAAGGAGTTAGGCTTAGAGGATTGTGAAGTGTTATTGCCTGTAACAGGAAGGGAGAGTGGGTTTTGCATGTAATAAGAGACACTGGGAACAATTTTGCATATCCCTGCATTTTGTCAGCTGGTTTTAGTGTTACGTGATTTTCATCAAAGGTAAATTTTAATCATGTTTTAAATGGTCCCTTTTGGGGGGGGTGTCATATATGAACTAACAATTAAGTAATTAAGGGCATGCTTCCATGGTAAAAACAGAGCAGGAGTTGGTTGGATCTAGATAACATTGGGACAAAGCCTAGGCTATAAATTATATGACTCAGGACTGATTAGAAAGCCAGGAACAAGGTCAGCCATCCTGAATGGGTGAGAATGAACAATTAGCCACTATATTAAATTAGCCACTTAAAACCTGGTAAAACAACCCCTGCCCCCACCTCGCCAAATAATGATAAGTATGACAAGTATGACATTGCTTCCCAATTTAATCCGCATTTTGTAAACTCAGTCCCGACTCTGTCTACCCAATTATCCAAAAATAATTCCACATCTACAACTAAAATGTGAACTCTGCAAGTAATGGTACCACAACATCAAATAATCTACCCCCCTTTACCCTATTCACCTGTTCCAACAACCACAATTAAAAAACTCCTCCTCAACTTGAAATCTGACACCTTAGCTGCAGATGGTATACCTGCTACCTTTCTAAAAATGGCAGCTGACTCACTGGCATATCCAGTCTCTATCCTGATTAACCAGTCCATTCAGGAAGCCTATATCCCTCAAATTTGGAAAATATACTACATCATGCCCTTGCATAAAGGTGGCCACTCCTATGACTACTTAAACTATCAACCAATAGCCATACTTCCTCCATTATCTAAGCTCCTTGAAAAATGTATTCATTTTCAAGTCATGTAATAACTGAATACTTATAATCTTCTTTCCCTCACCCAACATGGCTTTCGTCTACATCATAGTACAACTACAGCACTTCTCTCTTTCACAAATCAAATTAACCACCATGAGAACAATACAAAGGTTGCATCTGCTACCTTCCTGGACCTTTCCAAGGCATTTGACATGGTGTCACATGCAAAGCTAATAGATGCCCTCTCATCCTTATCCTTCACTACCCCTGCCATATCCTGATTTAACAGTTATCTCTGTGATTGACAGCAGTCTGTACAATGGATCTCCTCTACTTCCCAATTCCATAGGCATATGTCAAGGCTTAGTACTGGGTCCACTTCTCTCCAGCTTCACAAATAACCTGCATAGCGCCACACAACAAGCCACTCTTGTACAGTGCGCTGATGACTCAGCACTCATCTGCACAGCTCCATCTCTCTCTACCCCGCAGCAACTGGCCCAAGAATCCTTCTTGCCTGTTGAAAATTGGATCACTGGTATCCAGCTCATCCATAACCCCAAGAAGACTAAATGACTTTTATTCACTCCAACAAAATCTAAGTCCACGCCCCTTACCTTTTCTATCTCATCCAAAAAATGGCACTCTAATCACTCCTTCAACCCACACCAAACTCCTCAGGGTAGAAATAGACAAAAATCTTTACTTTGATGTTCACACAGCCCAAACTATCCTAAAGGTTCACAGAAAAATGGGTACTCTTTATAGGCACAATAACTTTCTCACTGATAAAGCAAGAATCACCATAGCCCAAACTCACCTTCTCTCTACACTTAGATTTGCAGCCACAATATTAACCCACATTAGAAAAAACAATCTTGACAAAATTGAATCATGCTACAACAAAATTACAAAATTTGCTAATAACTCTACATTTAGAACCCACCACTGCCAAGTACTAGGACACCTTAAATGGCTTGAATTACCCCAATTACTCACCTTGCAACAGCTAACTACTGCATTTAATATAATGAACAACACTAAGAAAACACCTGCTCTACAACAACTGCTCACCCACTACTCTACCGCTCGCCCCCTCTGCTCCACCACTAAATTTCTTCTCTGTACCACAAGGGTGAACAACACTGCAGGTAAATCTCCCTACTCACATATCATAGCTAAGGCCTGGAACAACCTCCGTCCCCATTACCTCTACCACAAATATTATACAATTCAAAAAATCAACTTTAATCACATTTCCTGGAAACTTAGATCTGCCCATGTATAACTTAACTCACTTTCCCCTGCCACTGGACTTCTCCAACCACAACTGAATCAACTCACAATATATGCCTGATTTATTTGCACCTTATCTACTATGTCAAGTAGCTTAGTCTCATAACCATTTTGTGCTAACAAGGATCTAGCCTATTATGTTAATTCTTGGAATTTGTCCTCTCAAACTAAGTTACTATTAGTCATCTCTACTGTTGTATTAACTTTGAAAATGTGACTGTTATTCATGTACTATCTGTAATCTGTTACTGTTCTTATATTTTTTCAGAGCTTTCCTCCCCGGGCCTCCACTGAAAATGGACCCAATCCAGATGGATTTTCCTGGTTAACAAATGTAAAATAAATAAAATAAAATAAAATAAATATAGACACCCAAAATTGCACAGAACTTGCACAGAAATGCAGATTGACAGAGTAAATCCAAATATCTGAAATGAAACAAAATACCAGCATCGCCATAAAAAGTCAATCCAAAACTATTTATTATGGCAAATACGGAGACAAGGATAGCAAAAAAGAAGCCAGAAAATGCCCACCAAGGGCGAAAAGACCATTTTCAGTGGGTAACCCTGCCTTATTTATTTATTTTTTAATTATTTATTTATTGACATTTGTTAACTGGGTTGGTCCAGCTGGGCCAGTGGCCCATTTTCAGTGGAAACCTGAGGAGAAAAGCTCCAGATTGCAAACAATTTACAGTTTAAAAATTCCCACTCAAACAATTTACAGTATATATACAAAAATGACACTCCAACACCAACCAGTCAAAAAGTAAAAAGGAAGAAGCAGACACATTTGTACAAAGAGATATAAAAATATACATAAAAAATGTAAGTCTTCAGTTTTGTGAGGCTGAGTTTACCAGGTAAACACCTAGTGGATTACTAGGTGAAAATAGGGAGTGAGTATTATAAATACACAAGTGGTGGGAATATAATACAAGCGAGTGGTGGGGTTAGGTTAGGTCATGGCAAGGGCAAGTCTTGGAGTTTAGTAGGCAAAGTCCGAGTTCTTTTTTAAAGTGTAGATGGTGGGTAATGGAGCAAATATGTAAAGGAAGTTTGTTCTAGGCTTGGGCTACAGAGCATTTGATTAATATGAGACTAACTTTTTGTTGTTCTTATATCCATATTTGCCACAATAAATGGTTTGAAAATGATTTTGAATGCTGGTGCTATTTTTACTAGAGAACACTTAACACATGCCTGTTCTTCCTGATGCCTACGTCATGCCAAGAAACACCTGAGGCAGTAGCGGGTGCCTTGCATATACAGTCCACACCAAGCAATGCTACACTTTCTAGGCTTGATACCCAAACACACTCCACTCCATTGACAGCACTCACCCACCTGAATGCTAGTATTGAGGGATGCTACATGGAAACTGTAGTTAGGACTAAGCAAAAAAAAAAAAAAAAAACAATGGCTGTTTGCATGGTGACCTGCTGGACAGCCTATTGGATGAAGCAAAATTAATTGATTTACTGAGTCATTGGGAACCTGAGGACTGGCAGGCAAGTGCCAAGAAGCACCTCAGGCAGTACCATGTGCTTTGCATATACACATCACATTAAGCAATGCTAAACTTTGCAGGTTTGATCCCCAGATGCACTCAATTCTGGTGATAACACTCACCCATCTGAATGCTAGTATTGAGAGGAGCAATGGGGAAACTGTAGTTAGGACTTAGCAAAAAACTAAATGGCTACTTGCACGATGACCTGCTGAACAGGCTACTGGCTGTAGAGAAATTAAATGGCTTATTGAGTCACTGGGAGCTTGAAGACTGGCAGACAGTGGATGTGAAAAGTGACAAACACAACCAACATACAAAGATAATTTATTTACTTTTGTTGATATTTTAATAACACCATGGTTTATTTTCAGAGGAAACATGAGATGATATTCATAAAGGAACAAGTAGATCATATAATGGTTATTTGTGTGAATACCGCTATTTTGAATGAAATTACTGAAAGCTTTTTCAGTTTTCATTTGGGTAGAACATTTTCTTACCGCTGTGTAACCATATAGTATATGTATACACAGATTTTTTAAACAAGACAATTTACACACAATGGACTAACTACTAACTTAATCAAACAATTGTTAAGTCCCAAGAAAAATAAACTTTTTGCCTTCTCTTCTGAATCCTGCCTATCTAACATGTCCAAATCACCACAAGGACTATAAATATTGATTAATTACATTGAGTTAATTGTTTCTAGAGCCAAGAACCGATTTCATTATTCCTTACTCTCTACAGCAATAATAATATTATAGAAATCCTTTCTGCTGACTTATTTATCTATATGCAATACTAACACGTTACTGTCATCTCTAAAGCACTGTCAGTGTCTGTGTACCCCTCATAATTGTGCTTACAAGAATCATTAACATTTTCTTTAACAAACTCCATTGTGCCTTTCTGAACTAGTTATATAATCTTGGTCATTTTATGTAAATATGTACTACCCTGCTGTGATTGCAAACTGCATTTTTATCCTATCTTTAGTTTGTAATTATATATTGTTTACTGCATACTTTCTACCAAGGGGCCCACAGAAACGAGTCTCTCAGAGCTCAGTTGTCTCAGTAAATAAATGGAAAGAAAAAGGAAGGAAGGAAGAAATAAAGCAAATAATTTAGGGGTGAAGTGAGGTCTCATCCCACATGAATGGTGCAGGTGGGCTTGTCCCCTGCAAAACCATTGTTTTTCAATGAATGGATCTACAGTAACAGCACCTGTTGAAAAGGCGTTCTGTGAATCAATATGAATCCTATTCCTACTAACTAGGCAATATTTGCCCAGATAAAGGAGGTTTTTCCCTATTTTTTTACATATGATTTTAAAAACTTTAAAATCTTTAAGATAACTTAAATGAGCTCTACTCAACTCACCGTCTTACACAGAAAGTGGACACTGTGTGTCTTGCTGGACCATTTCTTTCTTTCTCCAGTCATTCTTTATTAATCGGGGTTGTTCCACTACTCTAATATCCTCTTTTCAGGGGAGACCTCAGGTGGTATTTATACTATTAGGGGAAATATGACTAAGACATTGAGGAACTTCCCCTACTCTTTTTGATAGGTGCAGTGGGATATTTTACATCCATCTAAGCTACCACCAACTCAGGCAGATGATGCTTTGGTTTAATGTCTCATCCAAAGGATATCACATTCAGGAATGCAGCACCAACAAAATATTTTATACATATAATTTCCTTTATAATTGTAATACATAGTTGCCACACAACGCACATTTTATCATTTCTCTGGCAGTATTTGAACCTGTTTATTTGAAAAAGTGCAGTTCAACTACATGCTGTTAGGTTTTCTCAGATGTATTACAATTTGCTAATATTTGCTGTTTGTTAGCATGAATGCAATTAGCATATTACTTTAGCTGATATCAACTTGATGTGTTACATCATTCCAATCATTTTGTCTCAGGAGGGGCAGAGTATCATATTGTAAATGTGTCTTTAAAGTGCTTCTGCATTAAACACTGTAGAGTTCTCAAAGTGATTGTAAATAGAAGAAAGATACAGTTTATTCGTTTTTGGATGATTATAGACAAATGCACATAGAACAATGCCTTTATCTCAGAAATTTCACAGCACAGTTTAGGTATCACTCTCCTGATAGCAATTTTCAAAAAAGATCTCTTTTCTTTATTAAAGCAATCCTCTGGCTATATTGTCGATGGTGTCATGAAAGGAGATTTATAACCTATATGCTGTATGTTGATACACTAATCCTAGCCCTTTCTGCACATGCATATACTAGACAGATGGATGTCAAGACTGCTACATATGACCACTCTGGGCTTAAATGTTATGTTATACTGTAATTAAGAGTGTCAGACAGTGGATGCTCATCTATTTAAGATAACAGAAATAAAATTATCTTATTTTCTGTCTCTCTCTCTCTCTCTACCTACACTTTGTAGACTGCATTACTCCCAACACACCTGGCCTATTTTCTTCAAGACTTAAAGTGGTGTTCACATTGACTAGGCAAAGGTTGGCCAGCACAACAGAGACAGTGCCATATTATCTTTTTTACATCCACTTGAACAATTCCCAACATAGGAAGTTGCCACATCATTTTAACATCTCATCTAAGGGGCAACAGAAACACATTTAGGACTGCAATACTGCCCTCTACCCTCATGCTGCACTGCACTGTCAGTATTTGAAAAGAAATCCAAGCACCCGGTATGAGAATAGAACTCACAGTCTCTGATCTTCCATCATCAAATGTGACTGTGCAACCAGATGAATCAGTGACACTACGTTGTTGTTGTATCTTTCGGCTTTTCCCGGTTAGGGGTCGCCACAGCGGAAACTCCGGTCCGCTAATGATTGGCAGTAGATTTTTACGTGCCGAGTTGCTGGGCCTGACGCACAACCTTCAATGAAGGTTCGCCCATTCACACATGTCTCCACACAGAAGACGCTCTAGCTGAGAATCGAACAAGACAATGTCTTACTGTGAGGCGAAAAAACACTACCGCAGCACCACCACCGCAGTATAATCAGTGACACTACGTGCTGTTTACAAATAAACCCTTTAAAGCTATAAATATTTACACACAAACATATTTTATCAAGTAAAGAGTAAAATACTCTAGCATTGTGAGATTCAGATTCATACCAAGAGACAGCTGACCAGTTTTACAAAGATTAAACTTATCCTGGTGGATATCTAGGTCAGGCCAGGCCATACACTTGTGTAGTTTTCTATAAAGCTAGCAATAACAGAGAAATTCCTGCATCTGTGCGCTTTAATGTGGTGAAAATGAAGTTCACACATTTAGTGTATTTGATCAGTTAGTAAAGACTTGAAATAACCATGGTAAGCTAAACACAAGAACGTTTGAGGAACAGCCACTTTGAATAAACACAAAGGAATTTACTTGATTAATTTCCATTGGTATTCAGTTGTAGTAATATGAACCCAGCACAGATCCAACTTTAGGAAAATATACCTTCTTATGGGTTATTTGGAATTTCTGCTATATGAGAATGTTTCTGACAAATTCTAGATTTAAAAAAAAATCGCTCTTCATAGGAATCACAAAATATATTTGTTTTGTAGGACTTTCCTTTTTTCTTGATAGTGAGGGACACTTGACATACTTAATAGACAAATTCTACTTCTTAACATGGAGTTAACAACTTTCTGGCTAGGAATGTACCTCTCCCACTAGGGGTATTTTGTCTTTTGTGTGCTGTTTGACTCAAACTGGTTGAGAGGGTGTGATGAAGCTATAGCTGGATACTCAGTTCTGCTAATGTAGGTCTTTGAAGCTATAATAAGCAGTGTTGTGACTTAATAATATTACAGCTAATGACATAAGTCTGTCATAATTATTGCTGCTGTCCACTTGCTGTTTCTTCCAGAAAATAGAAATATATTTTGAACCAGCTACTCTCAAGAATTATAAACCTTTTTTTTTTTTAATATTTACTTACAGTAAGACGCTGACCAGTTCGACTCTCAGCTAGAACGTCTTCTGCGTGGAGACATGTGTGAATGGTCGTACCTTCGTTGAAGGTTGTGCGTTAGGGCTGGCAACTCAGCATGTAAAAATCAACTGCCAATCATTAGCGGACCGGAGTTCCACTGCGGCGACCCCTAACCGGGAAAAGCCGAAAGACACAACAATTCAACTGGCACATTCTTTCTGTCTGATGTGAGAGATTGCCATCACAGACTAGACACAAGTTCTATGTCCCATATGATTCTGTCCATGATACCCAATCAGTCGAAGCAGTCTCCAGGTGGCATGAGTTGGGTGGGAGGGAGTAGGGCAGATTTAGGAAAGAGCAAAATTCCCCCTTGGAACATTTGCCTTCTTGCACCAGCTCTATCAAGCTCCACTGAGTGCTGCATTTTGCAGAAAACATTCCTTCACATGCTGAATTCCTCAGATTGCACTTATAAGAGGGCAATGTGGGTTTAGCTTGCTCCACAGGTGTAACACTTAGTGTTCCCTCTAAGTTTCACCCACGATGTGAGCCAGAGTCACCTCCCTTCCACAGCACAGGTGATTCAGAAACAGTCACACATGCTCCCCACACTGAGTCATCCATAACCAAAGCTGTTAAAAGAACATGGCTTACCTTGATAATGGTCAATGCTTCATCCCTTTGTGTCAAAGATCAGGGACATAATCAAATTGGAGAGTCTTTCCTAAGCCTATCAGAACACATGCAGTAATTTCCTTATAATTTTTATATTTATTGTTACATAATCATGCAGACACAGTTGCCAGTAGCTAATGCATACTTCCACCCCAACATAATGTTACAGTGTTAATCCTTTAATATTAACCACTTGGCAATGAAAAACTTTGGCACAATTGTTTTCATAGTATCCTATCTCTCCAGCCCTCCTTTAACTTCTAACTTATTCAAACATAACTTATGTTTATGCAGTCATCTTCCTGGTCAGTGTAATCCTTCTCTTTAATCCTCTCTCTACCATTTACCGCATCCCCTCTCCTCTTTCTTCCATGGCCAACTTTCTGCTGTTGCATACATTGTGCTTTCATACCACATGAATAAAAGGTCCTTATTTTTTCTCCCTCCCATCCATATACTTTCCTGAGCACTGCACCATACCCTACAAATCTACTGTCTCACTACAAAAGCAGTTAATCAGACCCCTCTCTCCACACTTCTCCAACATTTGTCATCTGGCCAACATCCTTTCTTCCGCTCACTCACTGCTGTTTTAAAGCACTTATGGAAAAACCTCCAATGTACATTACATCCCTCTCTGGATCAAAATTGCCATTCCCCTTGCCAATTGCAACATGACTTTCAAAAAAAATCCTCTTCTATTTTTCGTTATCCTTCACTAAACACTGTTTCAACTTACCCACTGGTATCTCCCAGAAAAAGATAAAGCACCCCTTTATTCCCCTTCTGAACAATCCTCTGATCCTTACCATGTAGTGTATCTCAATTTCTTCTTGTCTACTACCTTCTACCCTCACTATCTCTTTTTCCAGCCTTATTTTCCTTACCAGACTACCTTAAAAAAGCATGTATTCTATCTACCCCATAATACTTTCACATCTCCATAAACTCTAAACTCCAAGAAAACACAACCCACTCCACTTCGTAACACATCCTCTTCTATTTCAGTTCCCATATGACAACAAGGGCAAACATTCCTTCTCTTAATCTGTTTTGTCTGTGCAAGTTCTTCAACATATTACTTACATATCTTTCCATGAAACACGATGTTCCCCTGCTGTATTACTCCCACCATTTTTCACTTCCCACATTTTAGATTTCCATTTCTGTACCCCTTTTATTCTTTGAATTATATTAATTGCAGTGATACACCTACCAAGATCTGGCAGTCCCCACCCCACCCATATCATTTTCTTGAATTTGTACATTTGCCCTATTTATTACTCTTCTTCCCCTCCAGATATATTTGCTATTTGAAATGATCCATCTAGAGGCTGTTGCCCAGTTGTGTAGATGTCTTAACTGGAACAAATAATGTTAGGCAATCAGAGGTCTTGCAGTCTCTGTAGCTCTGCTCTCATTTATTTATTTATTTATTTATGTTTTGGACGAACACCCATGTCTTTCGGCTTTTCCCAGTTAGGGGTCGCCACAGCGGAGCTCCGGTCCACTAATGATTGGCAGTAGATTTTTACGTACTGGCTTGCCGGGCCTAAAATAACACCTATATGTCTGCTTATATATATATATATATATATATATATATATATATATATATATATATCTCACATGGAAATATCAAGATTTTAACAATTTCACCCCTACTCTTCACATACTCAACATCCTTCCACCTGTTTCCTGTCTACTGTACTCTGTGCTATATTTACCTCTTAACTCTAATTCCTTGGACCTAAAACATTTATTTTCTTTTGCAGTGGAATGATCTGTCTCTCATACTTGAAAAACATGCAAAATAGTACAAAAATTATGTATTAGACTTGAATTTACAGTAATTTGTCATGTTCATTAATTGTTACTGACTGCTTAATTTGATTCTCTAACAAGCTATATGTGTTTTAGGGTTCCTGTCAGAAGAATGAAGATGCATTATGTCGCATGCATCTTCGTCGAACTGTAAATGTCGAAAACTCAAGATGATGACGTGGCTTTTAAGCAAATTCTTTCCCTGGGAAAGAAGTTGCTTGTCCGCTTCCATCACTTTGCTGTTTTCGGCACTGTAGTGCGATCTTGGAGTTGGTATATTTAAGTAGGGGGGTGTGGGGGGCTGGGGTTGTGAGGGTCAAAGCCCCCCACTTAAAATAGTTCTCTCTTCTTTGTTTTCGTTCGTTTGTGGTCGATATAACAGTGTCCGATCTTTTGATCATTCGCTGTTGTAATATAGACCCTTTGTTTTATATTACTTAAGATTTACTGTTTAAAAAAAAAAAAAAAAAACTTGCTGTCAAACTTTTCTTCCCAGGCCTCTGCTGAAAACGTTTACCCACCCTGTCAGCTTTTACCGGTAAACAAAAGTAAACAAGGCATACCTGTCAACCTCTTAGAGCAAGAAATCTGGACAAAACCATAAATAAAAGTGGGACAAAGACCCAAAAATAGGGACAATTTTAAAATATCACTCTTACAAACCTATAAAGTTGATAGAATAACAGGTTTTGCATTAACATGGATTTTCTGAAGGGTATGAAGTCTTAAACTCAAATGTCTGTCATTATTTTCTAACTTCAGACTTTAATGATTTGCCACTAATTTGCCAGAAACCAGAATTTTATGAAAAACAGACCAAAAATATGAGGGAAAAAATCTGGACATTCTGCGAAAATCTGTACTGTTGAGAGTTATGCCAAATAAATAAATATGTAAATAAATAAATAAATAAATACATAAGTAAACACCCTGGAAATCCAGCTAGTGGTTAAAACGGCTAGTCCTTCCAATACAAGCATGCAATCTCGGCTCACCCAGCTTTACCTTTAATTCATCCAACTTTCTACATTTTTTTCCTTAACTTCTCCTCAAATTCTCCACCATTTCATGAGCCTTAAATCCCAGATTCATAAGTTCATAGGTAGGTACTAGGCTATCGCCCCAAGGGCCCAAGGTATTTGTTCCTTGGCAATAAAAAATCAGAGGATCAAAAGACTGCAATATTTGAATCTCTACATTTTTAGATCATGAAACCCAACTGTTCGGACTTGTCAAATAATGAGGAACACTAAAAATGAAAACCACAAGCCTTGTATAAACAAGAGTTGTTGCATCTAGTAGTTGAATGACAATCCAAATATCTATAACACACAGAGTGTCATGATGGTGACAATCTGCATTTTTATTCCCTTGGTAAACCAAACTATATAACTTGTCATGATAATGAGATTATGAACTTAATTTCAAAACACCTTCACACCACAATACAGAATTTCCTTCTGAAATATGTTGCACAAATAATCCCTTAGTGACACCTGTTTCCCTTCATTTTAAGCCAATAGTGGAATTGAACTGGCAAACTATAAGGCATGTAGCAATATAGATTTTATTACTGCCAATCTCTCCTCAGTCTAGGCAAAATTGGATACAACATATAGGGTCCTTGTGGAAGTGATGGCCATTTAATGGTATTTTAGCTCTGCCTTCACCCCCACATATTAACCTACATAACAAGTGTTGGAGCATCAAATAGTCCTTGTGATACTAGAGGAGACTTATCGGGGAAATATCATTTTTCAAATTCTTATCGGGGAAATGTCATTTTTCAAGTGCACTAAGTACCCTAGGCGAACATGCAGGTAAGGTAAAACAGGATAAAGGTTCTGATGATTGCTTTTCATATCAATGAGGAACTACGTCAGTAAGGAGTATTAGCAGGTACAATTTGTTTTGTCTGACATTGATATAATTCATTATTGAATTATCTGTCAGCCTAAAGATTTTCTATCATCTCAGTTGTAGATCTGATATAACATGAGTTTCTCAGTAATGGCACTTTTTTCCAAGTAGAGTGTTAAGATATGATGCTAGTATTGTACATTCAAATCATATTATTTATGTTACACTTTATTATTCATACTCTCTCTCCCTTTTTATCATTATAAATAAATCATTGTACAGAATACAGAAATAAATGTTCAATAAAACCTCATTTAGAAATGTGTTAAGAAAATGGATTTCTATTTAGAAAGATATTATTATTCCCTGCAAGGTCATGGCTGCATTCGAAATGTTGGAAGAACTCTCGCCCCAAGTTGAACAGCACATAGTTTCTCTATTGCAGTTCAAAAAAAAAAAACCTCTTGTACTTACTTGCAAGATCCCTGAATGACTAATGTTACTTCAACCTCTTAAGACATCTGCACAATAGGCTCCAGATGTTGCTTGTCAAGATTTATTTATCAAGGTATGTAATTATGTAAGTCTGTCTGTTTGCTTGTTTACCAGCATACATCACTAACCAAAATTACTTTTTTGCTGACTCAGACTGAGTACCAGAATACAACAGAAACAGACATAGCAAATGTAGTAGGAAGACATTTCACAGTAATCTGCATGCATAATTTAAAGGATAACACAAACAATTCAAATGAACAACATTCAGATGGAAATGCATTTTATCTCTATACATTTTGAGATGGCCAAATATGGAATAGGAAACAAATATTACAAAAAAGAGTAGCACATTATTAAATGATCTATAGTGTGATAATTTGGGTACAAATTATTGCCCACCTGGCCCTCCCTTAGTTATTGGGCATGTTACTGGATTAATTGAGAGAAGGGATTGGGCGGAGAAGCGAGACAGACTTGTCCCTCTTCTGTTCCCCCTCTGGTGTTCGCTTTTGGAGGAAGGAAGTCTGGAATGGTGTAAGTCACTGGTTGGACACTGCTTGCACATGGTGGTTTTGGATGGAAATGAAGTTTTGGGATGAAGGCGAGCATTTGAACGCTGCCTGAAGTGTAAGAATAAACGAGCGGGTGAAGGATGCTGCTTATTCTGCAAGGATGAATGGTGCTACACTGCCCTTATGATGTTTTGATGATTTGCAAAGAAAACGTGATGAAAGTTATGATGCATTTATCTTACTTGGCATTTATTTTACTATGTTTGATTCAATCAATGTCATCAAAGGTCTTTTGGAGTCCTATGTCTTTATTAAAGTGGAACGTGACAAAAAATGCTTGTGTTTAATTTTGTTCTCAGGATGAATTCTCTTTTAAACTTGGAACTTCCACTGGAGAGATACAACAAAAGCTCTTTGGAGATGGGTAGAGTAAGGCAGCATCCTCCAATGTATATTCCCATGCAAAAATCAGAATTGTCTATTGCAGCTATTTCTTTAGCCCTGTTGCCATAATATTGGCTTCAGCTGTATCCTTTGATTTAGTTTGCAAGTAATACCTTTAAGCACTTTGTCTCTATGGCTGTCAACTCAGTCAGAGTTTACTGCACTCGGGTTAGATATGCCTAGGCTCAACTTTACAGCAAACAGACGAGTATTTTTCAGCATAAAAACTAACACTATTTAACAGAAATATACTCTTGGATACATCTTAGACAGAAGTGTTAAAGGGCTAAATTGCTTAAGAATTATTTGGGGATAATTCATGCTTGGTGTTCTAAGTCTTCAGCCGTGGACTAAAAGAAAAGTATTAAATTCACCCTACACTCAGTTTTCACTGAAAACAGATGCTATCTTTAGACTTTTATATAAAACACATCTACGTGGCATGTCATGTCATCATTTTTCATGTTATTGGACATTGAACAGACTACTAGGATGACATTACTATTTTTAAACATAAAACACTGAATAATTACTAAGCACCAGTGGCTGTACTAACAGGTATATCACAAAAGCATAAAAACAATACAATACTACCAAGATAATACTATTATCAACCAGTCCATCCATATTCACGTGATTTTCAGGAGATTGTAAGGGCACCAACATTATACTGACAATTTTGCATCCCACCAACATGTGAGATCCAGAACAAGGCTCACATAGTGTCCAGCAGATCAGGTTAGAAACACCTTCAGTTTCAAAACCATAAAAGCACTGGGGAGTGTAGAACATCCAAGTATAACAGTAACTTTAGTAACATAAAGAAAACATGTACTGGTCTAGTGCATTCATCCTTAATAGTGAGTAGGATGTCACTGGATCCAGTGAATAATACCAGTAATAGATTTTAAATTACAATTATTCACATGACCCTAACAATGTAATGAGATTCCTTAAAGTGGCTCCAACATTAAGTACTAATACAGCAATATGTAGTAAAACTTGAGAACAATATCAATGAAAAAAAAACAATGCAGCAATGTTTGTGCAACCTCACAGAATAAAATCTGCTAAAACAAATCATTATGAAATATCAGAAAACTGTTTACAAAAGTAAATGACTTGCTGTATACAGAAGTTTCCAAACAAGGACATTTGATAAAATAAACATATTGCTATGAAAAGATCCACTAAAAAGTGTAAATCATAGTAGCGAAGTAAAATACTAATAAAAGTTGGAAATAAGGCTAGTGGAATAATTCCTATAATGAGAAATACCTCAACCATCACTGAATGTGTGTTGAAATTAATATAAATATTTAAAAATAACTATAAACTTATATATTTAATAAACACTGAAATAGTTTAAAATATGATGTTTGTGTCTTTCAGCTTTTTCCCGGTTAGGGGTCGCCACAGCGGAACTCCAGTCCGTTAATGATTGGTAGCAGAGTTTTATGTACTGGCTTGCTGGGCCTAACGCACAACCTTCAACGAAGGAATGTCCGTCCACGCATGTCATTACACAGAAGACGCTCTAACTGAGGATTGAACGGGCAACGTCGAACTGTTAGGCGACAACGCTACCGCAGCACCACCACCGCAGTTCTATGTTTCATTCTAAAAACTAGTTCATACCTTAGCTAGATCAATCTAAAACCTTCACCTGTCAAAAGGAAATTGTAAAACATGTGGTATATCTAAAATCATTTAATTATAAGTATCTAGAGAATATGATGTATTGCTCTCTTCCATTGTTTTTTGTAGTCCGGGTACTCGATTCATGAGGACAGTTTGCTGCAATTTTTATAACAGTACTAGAGCCAATGTAGCATGCAGTATATATATATCGGCATGATTCAGAAAAGGGAACCACAGTAGTATGTCATGTACTGACAGCTAAGAGACATATGTTTCAGTTTTGCAGTGTAAAAAGTATTTGACATAAACACTGGGCCAGATTCTAAGAGAGTTGCTGTCAGTGTAAGTCTGCCCTGATTCTGAAAGAGTTGCTCACAGTGTAAGGGACATACTTCAGTGTAAGGCCTGTCTATAAACAGGCTTACTAAGGGGAATGGATTCCAAAACACATGCTCTCAGTCTGGTCTCAGTGTAAGTGGTAATTTACATTGAGCGTAAGTCTTTTGGATGCAAGGCCACTGTGTGTGTGTGTGTGTGTGTGTGTGTGTGTGTGTGTGTGTGTGTGTGTGTGTGTGTGTGTGTGTACGCGTGTGAGTGTCTGACTCCCCATGTTATACAATGTCATATCTTTGTATATCTATATGTGCACATCTGTGTGGGGGTTGAGGGTGTTTGGTAACCCCAGTAGCTAGTTCTACAGTTCTACCTTATGCAGCATGTTACTAGTATCACAGAACATATTCCTTTAATGATCATGCCACTGTACTCTGCTCTTTAAATCAATATTGAAAAGTGTGCCAATGAGTATACCATGGTTACTGGAGAGCACAGTGGAGATATAGTCAAAGATCATATTCTCAAAATTTGCTTGAGCTATTCAATACAATTAACTCTATAGCTATTCAGACTTATATTTCCATACATACAGAAGTTTTAATCGCAAAACATAATCTTGTTCTGAAAAACCCTGCCAACTACAGATCTATTACATTCATAAATGTTGGCCTAAAAATCTATGGCTGTGTATTGACAAACAGACTAAAAAGTATTTTCCTTCATATCATATCATCATTCCAGTCTGGCTTCCTAAAATGAGCCAAACTAATGATCACACCTTACACTAGAAACTTTATAGATTATTAATTATACAAAAACATTTGTGTTTTAATTCCCAGTTGATGATACATGAGGCCTAACTTTCCTGTATGATACCCTCTCTTCTCCTCTGACCTACATTTTCTTCAGTGTTTCCTGCATTTCTCCTAATCTCAGTTCCTTTCCTAATATTACTCATCTGTACTACCACATTCCTATGCTCCAAGCATTCTAACCCACACTAAAATGTCTCTCAGTCTCAAAGTCAAAAAAACTTGTAACCTCACTCTCTCTCATCCTTCCAACCTTTTATCAACTTCTTTGACTCCTATTTAATTAACACCTGTTCCTCCTTTCTCATTGGTCACCCATCATATGGACTATTTCACCTTCCATCTCCTTGCTAAAAATCTATCAACCACTCTAAGCACAAAATTTTCCCCCCTTCTACCTGCATCCACGTCCATTTTCCTTAAGTTGTCCCTTTCCCTCTCACACCTAACACCCTACCATCTCAACCCCTCTAATTTACTGTTTTCATATTTTCTTCTCATTTGCACTATATTAATTGCATTTAAAGGACTCCAGAAATCCTTTATTTTGCACACACTCTTCTTTTTCCTTCTTCAATAGCTCTATCCTTTCCATGTGAAACAATCACACTTTTTTTAGTATTCTACTACTTTTCCCCTGAGTACCAGTATCTATATTACTCCCTAAATATATGGTATGGGGCAGTATCATAATCCTCACTAAAATTGCTTTAATTCTTGAATGCAAAATACAAGCAGTGAGCAAAATGATAGAGTACGGGGTATACTCATGCAAACCCAAGGTGAGAAACTGAGATATGGTTGTAAGTTTTCTTCAGCTGTATAATTTAAATAAAGCATCCACTGCTAACCGGGAAAATGCGTATGTTTAAGTAACTGTTATACATTGTCTCTAAAGTAAACACATAAGACAAGTTATTAGGAAGAATGGAGCAGCGCATTAAGGTAGACAAGACATTCATTACTAATTAGGATAAGATGAGTTAATAAAAATCAGTAGAAAAACTAAGTGGTTACGAGTAAGGTGCCCCTTAAGACTTAGTCAGCATATATAGAAAAACAAAAGAGGCTCGCCACAGCTGAAAGTGAATCTCCAGTTCTCACGTAAAAAGTTTAATAAAATAAAATAATAAAACACAGGATCCAAAGTGAGCGCTTTCACGTACAAAAACATTTCATCAGACTTCAATGAATCACCTGATACTCTCTTCTTTATATAGCTGCTCTAATTATCTAATTTCAATTCATTTCAATTAATCAAGTAATCAAGTCTATCATTATTCACAAAATATATAAAAATAGAAAAAAATATATATATATATATATATATATATATATATATATATAAAACTTACTACAGCACTCTTCATAAACATTCTTATTAAAATGCTTATAAAATAAAAAACTTTATACATATGTAATAAAAAACTCTTAAATTTATATTACTCATTTATAAAAAACATGCATATAGGAGAAAACATATATGCACTATATATCCTAATGCGTGTATGCAAATATGTATGGGAACATATATGTGTATATTCTTGTATATTCTCTATTCCATAAAACATTATATAAAGACCATATATTCATATATACACATTCTTAACGTGTATATGGTCTTGCTGACAGAAAGGGTTTCAGGGATATCTTATCATTGAGACCATGGGCCTTATGTGCCTGCAGCCTCATTATCCATCTACATTCTCGTTCTTCTGTATAATTCTTTATGTCACCTAATCTACTTGTCAAATGCAGCTGTTCAAGCCTCAGTGCATGCTTTTCTATGCAAATTAAAGCTTCTGCACTGAATTCAAATTCAGACAGACATTCATTAGCATCTGTGTTCCATCAGGTTGCCATTGTGTGCCCAATTTTTGCGGCATATACACTATTAGTATGGATACAGTGTTAGGCCACTGTAAACTCTACCATGCTCTATGGCTTCCTGGGGGTCTTTGTCACTTTTCAAGCTAGCAGTTATGTTTAGCACCTCCCATCTGTAGTAGAGCAATCACCAAAAGTCATCACCTGAGGGGTTAAATCAGCAGACAGGCTGCATGGGGTACATGATTGGCATTCACCAAAAAGAATGGAAACCATCCAAACAAAAAACGTTTTTTTCATCATAGCATATTTCAAAGAAGAAAATCCAATCATTGTGTGGCATTTCTGTCCAGACAAAAAACAGTTGTGTAAAATCTTCCATAACCATAGATGTCTTTCTCTTCTGTGTTGCAGTACTCCTTCCATGAGGGATCTTCCAACAAGGGTGAGATGAACTCTAACCAGTATACAAGAGATTTTAAGTACTGCTAGTATGTGAAACATTGCAGGTATGGCTATGGAGCACATTGGCCATAAAACAAATCCCCATGTACAATCATCAGAACTGA
Organism: Protopterus annectens; assembly: GCF_019279795.1. NCBI lineage: Eukaryota > Metazoa > Chordata > Ceratodontiformes > Protopteridae > Protopterus > Protopterus annectens. Next base: position 467,032,109 of record NC_056735.1, read on the forward strand.
ATACCCGAGGAGGACCACCAGTCCAAGGAAAAGAAGGAGGTTATAAGACATTCAGAAGCAAGAGCAGCACCAGGGGAAGAAGAAGGGGGGGGGGGTAGAATACTGCAACATAGAACAGAAAGACATCAATGGCTAGGGTAAGATTTTACACAACTATTCTGTTTCCTTCTACTCTAAGCTTGCATATCCTATACATAAAGGGGAGTACCAGAAGAGCTCTCTAGAAAGCCATGAATAATGGCTCTGACAAAACCATCTCTAGATCTGGAGATGCCATCCATCTTGTAGTGCTTGGTAAAGGTATGCACAGAATTCCAAGTTGCTGCTTCTAGAATAGAATTATTATCTAAACCATTAAAGAAAGCACCAGAAAAAGCCATAGCCCTAGGAGAATGAGCCTTAACATGAAAAGGGAGGCTCTTCCCATGAAAAATATAACAAAAAGAAATAGCCTTCAAAATCAAGGAGAAAATAGTCTGCAAGGCAGTACCAGAGCCCCGAGATGAAAGGGAACAAAAAAAAATTAGATTTCCTGATAACCTTAGATTTATCCAAATCAAACCTGAGTTGTCTATGCACATCCAAGGTGTGCAGGATCCTCTAACTAGAGGATTGTAGAGAAGGAAAAAATGTGGTCAACTGAATAGATTGGTTAAGAGACAACTCATTCAAAGCTTGGGCATAACAGAAGGGTTAGTATGCACAGAGATCCTATCCTTATGGAAAATCAGAAAAGGTGGGGAAGCCATTAAGGCTCGATGCCCTTCTGACAGAAGTTAAAGCTAGTGACAGAACATTTTTCCAAGTGCAGTGTTGCAATAAAGCTGTAGCTGTAGGCTCAAATGGAGCCACAGTCAGCTTCTCCAGAACAAAGTTAAAATCCCAAGGAAGAACAGGCTTCCCGGAAGGTCTAATGTAAAGGACGCCTTTGAGAAAGAGTTTAACCTCTAATCTAGAAGTCAAAGGGGGAGACAAAGGCAGACAGGCAGAAATGAATCTATCTCCTACACTGGCACTTGCCTTTCCTGGATGACATGAAATCCTCACAACAAAAAGCAGTAATGAGGAAAAAGAAAACCCCCAACAAGGCACTTATCTGTAACCAGTAGCAAACAAGTTGGGTGAGCAGAATGATGTACGAAGATGGCGTTCAGACTACCACCACAAAAGTCCTGAGTATTATATGTGCGGAAGTCACTATTATGGCCAAAGTACTCCATAGCCATACATGTGACATCTCACATACTAGCAGTACTTTACAGCTCTTATACTGGCCAGATGTTGGGATGCCCTTGGCAGAGAATCCCTCATGTAAAGAATATTGTAACATTAGAATAAGGACATCACCTAGTCTCACACAAAGCAACACACTGCATTGCGTTTAGGCTTCCCTAAATGTATGAATAGCAAATAGGAGAGTATCTCTGCATTATTAATATTATTGCTGGCAAAGCAGTACAAGGTCAAATTGGTGTATTAAACTAAAGTTAAGTACAGCCTTCAATCAGTGCATAGTCTGTTAAGACCATCCATTAATGAGCAATCGTGTTTTTTACTACATTTTCAAACAATACTGTTCTATACACTATTGTCTGCATATGTTCCAGGGGCATTCTGAGCAGTGTTAAGGGTGCTTATTAATTAAGTACATGTCATTATCCATAAATCTTTCAAGGTCAAAATGACTCATGGTATTACTAACTATAATTGCTGCTGCAATAATGAAAGTTTTGACTAAAGCATAACTGTTTTATTTAAATTCCAAAACACATTAAGTTATCAAAGTACTGAGATGATCTATAAAAACCCTACTAGAATGAAATGATCTTTTAAAAGATATAATTGAATGTCTACTGAGAACCGAAAAGACATTCCTGATTATCCATAAAAGAGTGATAGATCTTTTAGATTTACAGTAGAATTGGGAGCAATTTTCCATAAGTCTTTTAATAGCTGAAAACATACATTGAAGCCCTACAGAGTATCACAGCGCTTTTATAGTACTCAACAATTTTTATATCACCATTCAGTTACAGAAGTCTAATTTAAACATTTTTCAACTTTGTGTAGCTTTGCAAAAAATAAATTATATTTTTATTCACTACATGTTAAATTGATACAGTTGCATTGGAATGACAGTAACAGTGGTGATGTTGCATTACAACACAGCATAAGACTAACTGTATAAAATCTAGTAATTAATATGTGGGCATAAGCTTGTTTCATTTACATTCTTTTAAGAACTGCATTGTAGCTATTAAAAAGGTGGAAAGAAATATTGTATTTAAAGTGACATATAAATATAACATGACATCATACATAATATATATCATCTCCCAGATAAGCAAACTTAAAACATTATAATTTCTTTGCAGTGACTAATCTAGTCATAAGGAATCAGATGCTGAAGCAAGCCTCATGTTATAATGTCAAGTGTCAGAGGAAAAAAAAGTCTGTATCACACCTTGAACGGAAGTAGAATAACTCAAATCTATGTTCTGTGGTAGTGCAAAACATCTACTGTGTATTTCTTTATTGATTTTTTCAAATAACGTTTTTTTTGTTTGACCCTATTTGTCCTGAGCCATTTTTGCTTCCCTGTACCTGGTTTCTCCAACATAAAGATAGGAGTCAACTGAAACAACCATCAACCAGGTAACCAAAAAAAGCGGCTTGTGCCATAGCATTCACTTATGTGCTATCAATCAATAGCTTAGAAGTGCGAAGTCTAGACCCTTTTCCCTCTCCTGTTTGATTTCATGCAGCCTCTCTTGGCATGGTAGCAATAAATTGAACCTCTTTGTATCCCAGGATATCCAAACCAGTTAGAACTACTCACTTGCCAGACTTTTTCGGTATCTAATGTTCTATCAGAATACAGGCCATCTTTGTTGTCATCAGGGCTTTATCCATTTGAACCACAGAGCCAAACTGCGGAATGTACTATTTATGTAAGATATAGATAAATGTGCATGGCCCCAAAACAATAGATTATATAATAATTCTACACTACAATTATTTAGCATGCTTCTTATCCAAAATGCAGCAACTCTGATAATGAAAGACTCTTTTTAAAATGAGAATGAAGACCAACTTGTACATCCAAAGCATCTTTATTTTGGATAAAAAAAATAATAATAAAACAAAAGTATGGGGGGCACCGTCTTATGTGCTGCTTCCCACTACCTAAGTTTATTTTAAGTAGGATGTAATCCCAAATCCATTTTTTCTGGTGAAATGATGTAATCCCTGATGCTTACCCGCAGATTTCTTTTTTTATTAATTTTATATTTTATAGCTCAATGATATCCAGGAGAAATGTATTTTTGCCTGAGTCATAGATGAGCAAATTACTGATATAAGCAGTAGAAAGAATAGCAAACTCCTGCATTTAATGACTTTCAGTGGTCAAAGACTATACCTCTAGTGGAGTTTTATTTAATTTGGAATGAGTACTTAAGGAAGTCTAATGGGTATTAACATTTTACTGTCTCAGACAGGTTTTAAAGCAATGCTTCACAAAAATACACTGACAAAAACAGTTGCTGTAAATGTCATTGAATAATTTTCAGAAACCACAGAAAAAATGGGTTACTATAACCTGTGAGAAATCTTCTACTACCATGAAAATATGCTCCTAAGAGTTGAAATAGTTATTTGGGATTTGGAAAGAGATCTGGATAGTGACCTCATTTTCAACCAACATGTGTCTACTGCTGTAACAAAGTTGTTTATGTTAAGAAGTTTATAAACAAAGGGGATGCGTCTATGTTCAGAGATGTTATTGTCTTCCATTACACATTAGGTCAGGCATTCAGTATAATCCCCTCTTTCGTGTGTATCTGTCAAGGCACATGCAACTACTGGAATGCCCACAGTGATACCTTTCTAAAAGGATACAAGGCCTAAACAATACATTCTACTTGGACTGCCAAAAGCTCTGTCATCATACTCTGTATACAGACTGCTAAGAGGTGACCTGTGCTTTGCAGCCAGTGCATCCTCTGACTTAATACAGATGGAAGTACTACACATCATCTAGTGAAATGGCATCAGAAATGCTCATTCTAGGGGTTTAAGCCTGTTCTGCCACATCAACAGAACTGTTTGGAGGGATAGACATATCTCACTGAGAATATCACTGCTCTGGAAAAAACATCCCATTCATATAAAACAAAGATTATCCACTAGAAAACCTCCTCAGCTGGTCTACCCACCATCTCCCCAAGAAACTATCATTTTAGGTGATTTCAATATTGACTGGCAATCCTGTTCTGGCAACTATCCAACCCATCATGTAGACCTTCATGGCTTCACCCAACTAGTCCAATCGCCAGCCAGGATAAATAAAAACTCCAGCAAACACACTACCTGGATTGGATACTAGTCAGTAAGAGTCCCCAGTCATATATAACAGGCTGCTTATCAGATAGCCTCAGTGATCACTCCCCAACATTCCTACTGAAAAAATACCTATACCAAGCTAAACCTGTTGTCTACCGTCAGATACATAAAAAAATAAAATTTAATCCATTCACATTCATCTCATCCCTCAAAGAATGTAATTGGCATCCTCTAAAGTACCTCAGTCTTGATGACGCAGTTGAATTTTTTAATACTACCTTCCTGAGCATCCTTAATTACCATGCCCCCATAAGACTTTCCAGAATCAAAGCACAACCTTCCCCATGGCTACAGAAAACCACTAAGTCAGAAATGAAAAACAGGGATAAAGCCTGGGAGCACTGGCGCAAAACCAAGACCCCCTCAACTAGACAGAAATTCCTAGAACTACGCAATAGATTCAAAAAGCTAATAAAACAGGACAAATTCCAATACTACCAGTCTGTCCTAGACTCCTCCGAACACAGCCCCAAACAATTCTGGTCCTCCATAAACTCCATCCTCTACACAGGTCAAGTCAGTACCCCTCCACCTAACATCCCTCACTCCTCAGAAAATATTGCTACCTCATTCAACACACACTTCACACAAACCATACTATCACTAGCTAAACAACACAAACCCCCTCCCCTCCAACCCACACCTTCAACTACTAATCTCCCCACTGCCTTCTCTTTTTATCCTGTACCTACCTCCAACATAAAAAAACTCTTAACTAAACTTAAACCCACCAAATTAGCAGCAGAGAACCTCCCAAGTGAATACCTACAAATCGCAGCTGATGCTCTGGCCTACCCAGTATCCATCTTGATTAACCGATCTCTGTCAGAAAGTTATGTTCACACACTGTGGAAAGTATCACATATAATTCCCCTCCACAGAACTAACCAATTACTGCCCCACAGCTATTCTCTCTCCACTCTCCAAAATACTAGAGAGATGCATACACTCTCAGGTCTCAGACTACCTCCTTACTAACAACCTCCTTCCCAATACTCAGCATGGTTTCCAACCAAACCATAGCACCACCACTGCCTTACTCTCCTTTACTAACACTATCCTTCAGCATAAAAACAATGGCTATCTCTCCTCTGCTACTTTCCTAGACCTATCTAAAGCATTTGACATGGTCACACACAAACAACTTATCTCTGTTCTCAATAACCTATCCTTCTCACAATCAGTCACCAACTGGTTTCAGAGTTACCTGTCTGACTGCCAACAATCCATTGTATGGCAGAATGACATATCTCCCCAACTACCTGTCTCCATAGGGGTTCCCCAAGGATCCATCCTTGGACCCCTACTCTTCTCTGTTTTCACAAATAATCTAGCCTCTGCCACCACACATGGCACACTCATACAATACGCCAATGACTCAACCATCATCTGCTCAGCCCAGTCCCTACCCAAACTGCAAAAAGTCACACAGGAAGCCTTTTCCTCTGTTGAAACTTGGTTATCCGATGCCCAATTAATACTCAACCCAAACAAAACTAAACTACTCATCTTCCAACCCACCAATCATACTCAAAACAACTCTCACTTTAACATCACAGCAAAAGGCAACACCACTATATACCTAACTGAACACACCAAATTGCTAGGAGTGGAAATAGACAATAAACTATAATTTGACATTCACATATCCATGACCATAAAAAAAGCCCACAAAAAACTATGAGCGTTATACAGAAATAAGCATATTCTCATGAAAGCAGCAAAGATTTCAATAGCAAATTCCCACCTTATCTCCACCCTACTTTATGCCTCTCCAATATATACCAACCTAAGGCAATGCAATCTAAACAAGCTAGAGACCTGCTACAACAAAATTGCCAAATTCGCCACAGGGGCATCCTACCATTGTCACCACTGTCTCTCACTTGCTGAACTGGGCTGGCTTGAAATCCCTCACCTCCTTCAATGGTATCAACTCTCACTCTCCCACAAACTAGTAAACCATCCACTAAATGTCCCATCCCTCCAGAATCTAATCCAACCCTATCGTACCACCAGACCACTAAGATCCAGCAACAAAAATCACTTGCAGATCACTAAAGCCAATAACTCTGCTGGTGAAGCACTATTCTCTTGCACCATAGCCAAATTATGGAACTCCTTCCCACCCAAAATAACCTCCGTACCATCATGCACCCACTTCTAAACTTTACTAAAAGCGCACCTAAAAACATGCTGGCTATGCCCTTGCCACTCCCACGCTAATATCACCCACCCCATCCAACCACTACCTTTCTTTCCACTCCACTAACTACCTTTATTATAGCAAGCTCAGATGCTCATAAGCCTAGTACTTATACAGCAGGTACTTCTTATTTTAACATTTGTTAATGTCTGTTATGTAATTCACAGATAAAGATTCTAGTTGTCTACTGATGCACTATGTTCTTCATCTGTAAATATGTTGTAAATTGCTATGTAAATTGTTAATCGCTATGTAATCCAATGTAACTACTGTCTGTTTATTTTAACCGTAGAACTTTTCTCCCCGGGCCTCCGCTGAAAATGGACCTACGTCCAGTCAGACACTCCCGGTCAACAAATATAAATAAATAAATAAATAAAATTACCCTTGTGCATATTCAAGCACAAGCTGGAACTATGGATAAGCAATAGAAAAACCTAGACAGCCCCATGTATGACTAATGGACAAAGGCAGCTCTTAAAGGCTTTAGCTCATGCATGGGGTCCCTAAAATTAGCTGTGGTTTGATATGATCCCAGTTATTCTCACTAGGGATAATATATAGCTATCAAAAATGGGATGGGTAAGGCTAATCTATAACCAAATGGTATCGGCTACTTTAAACACCAAAAGGGATATTGCCTAGGCTAAACATGGCCCTTAAGGACAGCTAGACTAGTACTTATCTATAAACTTAAGTTAGCCTAAATAATGTAAAATAAACTTCAGTATGCCTGAGGGCAGTGTGACCAGGATGATTTGATATAACAATGTTAGAAACCTAGAAGCCTCAGGTTGTAAATCATATAAGAAGCACTGTGAACCATTTCATTTCACTTCAAATAATACTTCATAGCCCTAGACAATTGTTCATATTTCAAAACTGAAGAATTATTGTATCTAATAAAGGATTAAGGGTTTTCATGGCCCATGATTATGCACAGATGGTTCAGTCTGCCCAGAAAATATTGCTGCAGAACTAGAAGCTATGCGTAGAGAATTCAATGATTTTCTTCTGCATCAGTTTCATATGCTTTCATACAAATATCCTAAAATATTTGACTCTGTGGAACAGACAGTATAAATCTTAAAGCCAGGGACACATCAAAGTTAACAAAGTCCTTTCTGTGTCTCAGGTGATTTAAGTTCTGTTATTGTCTCTAGTGCTTGACAGCATAACAGGAGATTATGGCCACTGACATGGAGGGGGTCCTAATTGGTCTTAGTCAACACTGGCTAACATGATCCCTGCTGAAGGGTGGAGACAAATTCATATGGTTGAAGGCTAATCCAAGGATAAAGATGCTGTGATCACTTAAACCACTATTTCCCACACACATATATACTTACGCAAAGGTGTGAGCATGTGTGTGTGTGTGCAAGTATGAGAATTTCTCTAATTTTTTTTTCAAGGCATGTCTCTGTGGCACTCACAAAGGTAACCAAATATAAATAAACAAATAAAACAAGCAAGCCCGTACAAAGACAGATAAATAAATAAATGGTCTGTGGACACATTAGATGATAAAATATTTCATAAACAAACCCTCAGAAAATAAGGCTGACTAATTTACCCTGGAAGGTTATTTAGGGAGAGCAGATCTTGTTATTCTGACAATAAACAATTTTAGTGTAATGGTCGGTCTCTGAAAGCTTCCCATAATCACATGGGATGGATCACTGTGGCATGGCATACTGCACTATTGGAACTGGCTTCCATCAGGCTACTAATAATGAAGCTCATTAGCTTCCATTTCCATTTTTCAAGTTAAGTTTCCAAGCTGTCTACAAACATAGTTTGATCAAATATGACAAACGCTATTTTGTGGTGTAAAAGCAGGGTTTCACTAAGATTTTTAAAGCTTATGCTTGTGGATAGGTCCACTGTGACTCGGTAGGGATGGAGCTGTGACATTGTTCTCAAACTCAAGAATCCAATTCCACACCAGCTTTTCCTGAATCTCATTCCTTGGGAAATTTAAAACTCTACCTAAGAAGATGATGCTACCATCATGAGAAAAGCATGATGAAATCAGTAATTTTGTGAATTTAAATATACTAAGTATCATGATGCTTTATTTCAACCTTGGTGATGCACTTAAATGGTGGGATAAGCTGTCAGGAAAGTATGACGTGACAGATTAGTAGTTATAATAATACAAAGAGTATTTTACAGGGCAACGAAGAAATTACTGCAAGTTCCAGTCAAATTCTATTTATGATTATGTGCAGCGAGACAGGAGTAGTTAAAAAAATAATTAACGGCAATTATTCCTTCAGTACTCTCTTTTATTTTGAGCACCCCCCTAGTCCACAGTGAACTGAGCCAAGCGTTTAAGATTATCTAATTTACTTCAGGATTCACATTTTCATACTTCGGTATCTTACTTGAAAGTTCTCCAAACTTTGTTATGATTTTTCGTTTCAAAACTCTACTGATGTTTTACAGAAATACTGAATAAAGTATACATGCTTTCCCGAAAGCAACAAATATATCTATCTATCTATATATATATATATATATATATATATATATATATATATATATATATACAAAATACAGCAAAGTCTTGTTTTTGTTAGTTTCCTTTTGGCAGTAAGCAGAGATTATTGTTACCGTACAGATTTTCCAAAAGCATTATACGTTATAGATGAAAGCAAAACATAAAGAAATTCTTCACCTGTGACGCATCTTGTGGCTTTGCGTACTGTGAAGCCTATCACACTTCATCTTTCATCTGGTGTTAATAAACTGGTCAGATTTTCATCTTCCTGTCATTTAGAGTTGTTTTGAACTTGTTGTTTCAGTCTCATCTTGCATAGATACTGACCACGATGCCAGTTCATTATTTTTGCCTTCTGTCATATGTATGGAAACTACTAGTCACACCGCATTATTGTTTGATTTTATGTTATCTTTATATATTCTTTATATCTTCTTCATTTTGTTATCATAAGAATATCAACCTCCACCACAGGAAAATACATGCTTTCATCAGTTTTACAGATGGTGTCACCTTTCCTTAGCTATCTTTGGTTGAATTTCTTCCTTTCTCTCTCTCTCTCTCTCTCTTTTTCTGCCACAGGGAAAGGAATTAGTCATCTTATCTGCCAGTTCCATCTTATCAATGCAAATCTGTGTTACTGTTCATAATGCCCTGCTACTACCAAACTGCTGATTAACAAATGCTAATTAAATAATTAACTAATGCCACTGTTGTCTCACTAACTTTCAATCTTACTGATAGTGGATAAGTAATGGATTTATGCTGATGAATCCCATACCTTTAGGAGAAAGGTAAATCCCTGCAGTGTAGTTAAGCAAATCAGTGTTTCAGTTGCTGCATACTGTAGTGCCAAACTGGTTTCTGAATTACTATGTGATGTCAGTGGCTTTGCTGTTATGACCGCTATATCCTGAAACATAGCCTTTTCCTTAATCTACAATAACAGCAAAACATATGTAGTCCGCACAGCGTGTTGCCATGTTGCTTCATGTTGGGTGCACCCTGTATCACAATTCTGTTGTGTATATTTCTAGGCTAGATGTGGTCCACTGAATACACTTATAAAAGTCACAAACAAGAGCACAGCCTAAGTCTACAGCCTGTTTACCTACAGTTACATGGCATACAATTCAGTCAGGCTGTATGAATTTAAACAGATTTCTAATTGACAAAGGCAATACCTTTTTTGAAAAACTGATTCAATATTTATGCATCGTTACTAATAATCTCTCTGTTGGAGATGGGACCACACTGATGTAGTCTAATTAAGAATGTTCCACTTATGCGCTCATATTAATACAGCCCTGCGAGAAAGCTTTAGATTATTTCTGTATTAAAAAAAAAAAAAAACTAGGTAACCATAGGTGGTTTGCTAGTCAGAGAATTAGAAAGATGGTTGCATTCTATAGTTTGATATGAAAATTAACAAGTGACAGAAAAAAACAGAGTGATACTTAAAGGAATGTTCTGTAATCGGTGTTCATAAAAATAAGTTAATGACATAAAAAGAAAAGATAGGGACACAAAATGAGAATTTAGATGGCTGTTAATCATTTCAGATATCATACATTCTGTGTACCCGTATCTATTATGAAACAATATTATGCAAATTAAGGGCATCTGCTATTTACTTACATCTGTTTGGGTATTTTTCATTCACAGCTGTGGCTATGAAACCAGTAGCTTCATTTTGTATGCTATTCATTCTCACTTAACATACATTCAATTTTCTAAAGGCATTTCACTGAAAGTCATTTTTGAGCAAAACACCAGTGAATGGGCACACACAATAACATGAATGCATATTAAATTAATCCCAGAAGTAACTGAACCAAACAAAACATGTATAAAAGCTTAATCTATGCATACATATATATGTATGACAGCCTTATTGCAGCAAACAAGCCACGCTATTCCCCCATAGTTCACAATTAAGTATATTAATGTCATCGTAGCACAAAACTACAAACTGGAAGGAGGGAGAAATCACTGTATCACAATTTGATGAAATCGGTGATAACCATATACATATAAATACATATATTTTTTTTATTATTTTGTTGAATAGGTATATTCCAATAGGTTGGTGCCCTCTTTTCAAAGGAGACCCAAGGGTGGTATCTATGCTACTAGGGGAAATTTGACAGGGCACTGGGAAACTTCCTCTACTCTTTTTGATATATGCTGTGGGATCTTTTACATCCACCTAAGGAGGCATCATTCAGACATCTGTCAAAGGTGGGTCAATATTTTTCCTATTTATGACCTAATTTCCAGATGTACTCAATGTAGCATTGGGAAGAATTGTGCAATAGGCTGACATTAGTTTTCAGATGGTAATTCTAAGTGAGAACAGTAATGTGTTTAAAATTATATCTCAGTTATATAAGGTGAAGGATCATCTCTAATAAAATATGTGTGCTCAGCTATCAATCTGTCCTCAGTGACTATTTCTGATAACTCAACGTCCTTATCCTAAGGCTGTGAGACCATAGTGGTTGTTATTGTAAGTAAAGGGTATGTGGAGTGTACCTTGATGCACTGGAATATACTGGGGCTTGCCTTCTTCACTTCACCAAAAATTGATAAGTCAATTCTTTCTTTACTTGTCAGATGTAGAGGAAAGACTGACTCATTAAATTAGACAATACATATATTTTCAGCACTTTGCAGGAAATGCTTTCATTTCTTGATTGCATGATTTTCTTTATAAACAGTACCATGGGATGAGGAAGTCAGTTAATATCTAAATATATACATATATATATATATATATATATATATATATATATATATATATATATACACACACACACACACACACACACACACACACACACAGAATATATATAATACATATAATAGTTTGCACAATGTATTATTTATACAAAACTGTTTATGCAATATGAACTATAAAAACAAATCGATGTTTCTTTAATAAAGGAGCCTTTAGGTCAATGAAATACTTTTACATTGTCCAATCTGAGTACCATTAGGAATGCTCACCTACAATTGATTAAGTAATCCATTTTAAATATTTTCTTAGAGATGATGGTAGTGTATAGCTCATAGGCTACATAGCTAAAATGGATAAATATGAATAAATCTATGTATTTCTTTTCCTTGTCTATTTTTGGAAATATTTATTGTTCTTTCAAACAATTTGTAAATTACTAGGCCATTATTGCTTTAGTTAGCATATTATTTCATGAAAGAACCAACTGTTTTGTTTACTGAAAATATACTTCATTTAGTAATTCTGCAGGACTAGGGATTTGAAAAGCAGGTCTGTTTTAACAGCATCTGTAATACCCTGCTATCGGACTAATTCTAAAAGACTTGCAGGAGTGTTAAGAATTGCTGAAAGAGATATTTTGGTTATCATTATGACACTGAATATTTGGGACTGTCCATACTTGCTGATTTTTAGCAGATAAAGCTGTTTAAATCTGCAAAGGTTATGTTATCCTTACATAAACTGAGTAGTGTTTAACTTTTTCAATACAGAGTTGCACGGTATCCTGTCTGATCTTAAATCTTGATCTCACACTTCTCAACCTTTTAGATCAAGAAATCTGGACAAATCCATAAATATTAGAGTGCTAAGGCTCAAAATTAGGGACAATTTTTAAATATTGCACTTATAAACATAGAAACTTGATAGAATATACAGGTTTTGCATAGCATGAATTTTTGAAAGGCGTGGTCTGAAACTCACTGTCAATATTTTCTGACTTCAGTCCTAAACGATTTGCCAGAGATCATCTAGAAAAACAAAATTTTATGAGGGACAGTCAGAAAATACGAGGCAAAAATCTGAAACTTCTGTGAAAATCTAGACAGTTGAGAGGTATGCCTAATGTTTTAAGGCATTTTTCTCTCAGCAGAGAAAAAAGTTACACATTCATTCATTCATTCTTCAATATCACAGTCTTTTTCAGGTTCAGGAGTAGAGCTGAATGTCATCAGAGCACCTGGTGCAAAGTAAATAATCTAGTTTAAGAGAATATACCAGTTATTTACAGGAAACACATTCACATACATGATCACACACAGACCACAAAAATATGAACAACCTGTAACATTGCCAAACTAACTGTGGCATGCTTTGGTTCAAACTGAATGTTATTTATTTATCTGGCAGTATTTGTAGCTGAGGTTTAGACATCTTGGGTAGGTTCCTAATGATATTTCTGCAATATTATTAAGCAGTGTTCTGCATTCTCCAAAATATCATCGTATTATAATATTTTATATAACTTACTGTAGGTGCTTCTTCCAAACAGAAATATATTAATTGCCATTTGTTGAATCTGTACATTTGCAAAACCTTTTCAAGTTTTGTATATTTGAATACAGAGAAATTGCCTGGCAAGTAGAACAGAAGACTAAAGTTCCAAACTGCTTCACATAATGAAAGGGTACAGGGTTTGATTCCTTCTACCTCAATTTGTCTCCTGTGAAACCCTAAGTAAACCATTTAACCAGAAAGTGCTCCTGGATAGCCTGTAAAAAGGGATACTTCTCTCTAGTGGCTTACCTGGTTAACAGACATATATATGTATGTATGTATATATAAGAACATAATAGCCTGAAAGAAAAAAAAAAAAAAAAACACTGTGAGACTGTTAATAACCCAGTTATTCTTATTAGGGGTGGTATAAAATTATCGGCCATGTGATGGGTATGGCCAATCTGAAACCAAATGGGATAAGTCATTTCAAGCACAAAAGGGAAATTGGCTAGACTGAAATGGCTCACAAGGGCAGTTGGCCTAGCTCTTACCTATAAACCTATATGATCAGATCAATTAACACTTAACATGGAGGATTATGAGTGGGTTGCCAATTATAACCTGTTTATTATCTGTTTGAGACATGGATACCAAGAAACTCACCTCAAAAGAGAGAGTAGGTGAATTTTGATGTCCATGTTGAGAACACAGAATTAACAGTCATGATCAGAAACCCGATCATAATTCCTTGTAGGGCATGAAGCGTTATGTGCTTCATGTTCTACTGACTTTCAAAGCTGTAAAGCACTTAATGAGTACTGTCAGAAAGATAGTGTAACAGTCCCTTATGTTTACATTCACCTTGCAATGCTTCACAAATGCCCTGATTTTTGCCTCAAATGTCATTCATTTCAGTTTTAGACTTGCTATCCTACAGAAAATGCACACATTCTATTATTCTAGCTACTTACTATATTTATGAGAGGAAGTGAGGGACACATTATTCATACAGAACAGGCAGAAACAAATCTGTTTTTTATTTTTCTGCTGTTTTTGCTGGACAGATTAGACTGCAAAGTGAAACAACTGACCTTAACAAGTTAAACAGGGATGCTTAACATTTGTTATAGTAGCTCTTAACCAATCTGTCTTTTATCCTGCTATCAGAGCATAATCACAGCACTCCATGCACTACATATACTTTGGCATTTCGTGATATATGTATATTAATGAAGAGGCAGTGGTGTGCAATGTACAGGATTAAAGTGGTAAAACATCAGCTGGCTGGCTACATTGGCAAACTGGTAACATAAAAAGATAGTCCATCTACCACTTAAGTAAGCTTTCTAAACTGTGACTTATTTGGTGACTCTATAGATAAAACTAAGACATGGAACAAGACAAGCTCTTTAACTTCAGACAAAGCATGCAATAGTATACTTGGAATAAAACTGAGACCTTAATTGCGCATAATATTCCTGTAGGTTAAGGAAATTATCTGAGGTAGCAGACTGCTATACTTCTATCTTATATGTAGGGAGGAGAGAAATGTTTTGTGTAAAAACAATGTATCACTCTATCTGTGGGTTTGTGTATAAATATCTACACCTGTATATCTCTCTTTATAGTGTTATATCTACATCCACACAAACACACACACACACAAAAAATATATATATTTATATATATATATCTGTCTATCTATATATAGACATATATATATATCTATATATCTATCTATCTATATATATATATATATATATATATATATATATATATATATATATATATATATATATATACACACACAGATACATACATACATACATACAGTTGAATATCTTACACATTTCTTGAGATATAATCCCCATTAATAATTCATGAAATTTGTCACATTTGGAATCACCCAAGTATAGAGATGATGGTAGCTTACAGAGCACAGTTACAGAATGAAGAATGTGAAGCAGTGGTGATGGGTTATATTAAAATATAAATGTTTTATACATATATATATATATATATATATATATATATATATATATATATACACAGAGAGAGAGAGGGGTCCACTATGTAATCTCAAAATACTGAATTCCTGATATTCAGTATTTCGAAATTACATAGCCAAAAATCCAAGCACAACTCACAATTCCCGAAAACACACAACCACAAAATTCAAAAGGCTGAAACTACGCTACACATACAGTACACACATAAACAAACATAAAACTTCCCCCCACTATCAAATAAATACATCTACACTATAGATAAGTAGGGGGCAAGCCCCTGTGCACCTCCCATTTGGGGGCTGTGCCCCCCACACCCCACCTACTTATATATTCTAACTCCGAGATCGTACAAACAAAACTCACACACACACACACACATCTCAGTCACAGTACACACTTACACACACTAAAGCCCCTAGCCAACACATTTACACACACAAGCTTACCTAAATTCAATGGATACATCCACACACCGCACCAGTGAAAGCGGAAATTCAACATCTCCGTGCATCGGGATTTTGAATTTCACACTTCTGCCAGTTTTGGAACTTTGAGTTTTCAGCTATGTAATTTAGAAATACTGAATTTTGGGATTTCAGTATTTTGAAATTACATAGTGGACCCACAGAGAGAGAGAGATAGGGTGATATGTAGATATAGAGAGATAGATAGATAGTTAGATAGATAGATAGATAGATAGATAGATAGATAGATAGATAGATAGATAGATAGATATTTGCATTTGTTCTGAACTCTAATAAACTCTTGAATTGTTTTAGGAAAATCAATGAATATAAACTGGAATAAATAGAAACAAATAACCTAAGGATAAGAAATGGCTTTCAAGCAGGAAATTCTAAGTGGATGAACATAATTTTCCCTCGGGCAATGAATTATCATAGTGTAAACAGCCATGTCCAGCAAGGGAAATATTTTGTTTTTATAGGAAATGCATACCAAAAACCATATTTGCTGGCAGTATTGTTGCGATCAAATGTGTGAAAAGTACATACTGGCACTGCAAGCAGAAGAGGTTTTACATATTCTGCATAATTTATACCAATGGAAATAGAGCTGCAAGTATCATATGTGGTTTATTAAAGCTTTGCACTAACCTGATTTCAGAACGATATGCACTATGTGCAGTATTCTAATTACCAGATGTGTTCTCGCCGAATAGTTAGCATTTCAGTCCTTATAATCTGATTTACTCTGTAATGAAGCTGCACTAATTAATATTCTTATGAGCAGATGTTTTACAATTCATCAAGAAAGGATCTCACTGAGAACTCAACCAGAAGATATCACAACCCCCCCCCAACCCCCCCAGAGTAAGCCCTTTTATACCCCTGATATTACATAAGCCAACTCTATGGTCATACAAAATACAAAATAAATAAATAACTAAAATAAAGAGAAACTTCACATGAAACATACTTAGAGAATATATCAGCAGTGATTTTCTATGGAATGCAACAACTGGGACATTTAATATATGGGATCTGATCTGTGATTTGCTTCCATATCCAGCTTTAACTCCGTGAGATGTAGCGGAAGCCATATTCATCATAATACATAAAACCAACACTGCATATACCATGGCTGCTGATATGAAAGACATGCCTTGCTTAGTTTAGTGTCTTTAATGTTAATACCAGCAAAATTTCCCACTACTTATATTAAAATTTTGTGTGTTTTTATTATTTTACTGATGGCAGAGTGGTGCAGCGGTAGCGTTGCCACCTCACAGCAAGAGGTTCTCCAGTTTGATTCTTGGCTGGAGTGCCTTCTGTGTGGAGTCTGCATGTCTTCCTTACGTTTGTGTGGGTTTCTTCTGGGTGCTCCAGTTTCCTCCCACTTTCAAAGACATGCATCTGGAGCGTTTCTCCCCGGGACTCAGCTGAAAATTGTCTTCATTCCAAGTCGGACTTTCCCAGTTAACAAAGGTTATATAAATTAAAAAAAGTAAAAAATAAAATGATCACTACTTTCTTTAGGAATGGTTTCTTAGGGCTTTACATCATTTTAGGATAACAGTTTTTTTTTCTCTGGGAGGCACTTTTTGAATTTTGAAGACAGCCTGTGTGTCATTACTTTGTTTACATTTTATTTATGTATATATTGTTTTTGTTTAAAAGAAATGTCCGACTGGGCATGCCAAATTTTCAGTAGGGGCCCGGGGAGAAATACTCCATTATTCAGAAAGAGCAGAAGGCAGTTGAATAATATTTACATAATAAATGTACATATATACATAGACTATAATAATATTACAGTTACAAGGCTAAGTATTGATAAATAAAATATTGAGACATTCCAAAATGTTTCAAAAATACATAGTCAACTTTTTTTTCAAAATTTACTTTAATAACTTATAGGCCTGGAGCTTGAGAGACAACTTGGAAATTCCTGAATAACAGGGTCAGTTGGGCTGTTCCAGCTATGAGGCATAACAAAAAAAAACATGCCATTTAGTCTCAGGTGGTGGGAATTCACCTCTTTGACATAGGGTGTGACTTGTTTAATATTGATTTGTTGACATAGGGTGTGACTTGTTTAATATCGATTTGTTTCTTCTGTGAAATGTTTGCGAATCCAAAAAGGCTTAGAGCATTGTTCAATTAATTTGTCATTAAAAGGTTTTGCTCTTAAGTTTCACTGTGAGTTTTGAAGAAATGTTAATAGTTTTCATGTTCTGGGATTTATTACTGTCTTTGCTGATTTTTTTTTTTTTGTAATTTTGCTCAAGGACAGGAAAGAGGGGAGGACAGGCAACTCATACTGCAGTCTGATGGGTGGTTGTAAGACTGCCTTCCTCCACTTTTCGATCCTGTCTTTCATTTCCTGGGTCAACTGAATTGAGCTGTCTTCAACACTGCATCTGGTCAGTTTTACTGAGTGGACAGTATGGGTATGTCTCCTGCTTTGTATGGGATAGCCCAGATGGGAGTGGGCTGTCTGTCACACTGCCCAGTTAAAAGGGCTGTTCAGTGTATTTTGGTTACGATTATGTTTATGAGTTATACTTTAGTATACTAGTAATAAAAATTTTGACTTTCATTCATGATTTAATTGGTTGGGAGGGTGGCTTAATGGCTAAGGTGCTTGCCTTACAAACACAAGGTGCAGGGTTTGAGTCTCACAAGGGATAATTGGCTAGGCTTAAAATGGCTCGCAAGGGCAGTTAGCTTAGTACTAAACTATGAACCTATAAAGTACAGAGTTTTGTGGGGTTTTTTTTCTTTATATAACAATCTGGTTGCAAAGTCTGCAATTGTCCTATTTTTTTTTTTTTTGTGGGGCAGGCTAAGCAGGACTTCTGGTAAAATTAAGTTTACAGTACAGATTAGGTTCTCCTTGTAAAGTTCAAGGCTTGATGTGCCTATCACCAATCTCAGGGGGATGGCCTGCTGTTCAGTGCTAGTGTGTCATCTTGCACTGCTTTTTTTTTGTGTAGCTATCAAGTAGTTCCCCTCCCCCAACTTTTCTTCAGGCATGGCTGTCTGCTACACGGCCTTCCTGCCTTTTCATGCCCCTTCTCCCTAGTTAAAGCTTCAGGAACTATCTGAATAGTGGTCAGTGTTGCTGTGGGTGCAGTGTGTATGCCACCTCAGCTGGTACTGGAGTGGGCTGTCTATCATGCTGCCCAGGTGACATGGCTGTTCAGTTTTCTTAGGTTATTATGATGCTTAAGAGTTATTTTGAAGTATGCTGGTAATGAAACATTGGGTTTCATTCACGACAAGATTATGTGTTTTTGTATACATAACAAACTAGCTGCAACATCAGAAAGGTAAGCAAGTAGAAGTAATATCAGATATATAATGCACTTACTGTAAAGCACTGACTCATGCATTCAGAGGTTCATTGGTGTATACTACCTAACAGCCACTGGGTCCTTTATAAACTCAATCAAGCATCACAAATGTATCTTGCAAGATTATGTGCCTTAGAGGTTGTTTTAAGGGATATATAAAAGCTATGCAAGATTTACATTCTACTTTTGTTCACTAGTAACATAGGATCCAGACTTGGGGGTGTATTTCTGATTTCCCATCCACTGGTCCAGGTTTCTCTTGAATAGAGTTAAGGGTTCTGCTTCACATGGATGTGAAGCCTGTTTCAGAGAAGGGGAATTCTCTGAGATACATACCTCCTTCAACAGGTTGTATTTATGTAGTATGTAAAGTTTAAATCTACAAATTAAGTATTCATTTTTTGGATATGGGAAACATCCTTCACAGTCGGATCCAAGCATGTCTTGTATGGCATGTGTAGATGACCACTTAACAGCCTGTAAGAAACAGAGTATAGAGATACAGCATTGAAGAAATCTGAATAGGACATCATATTTTTGCCTTGTATTTTTTTTTTTTTTTTTGTGAGTAAGCTCTGTGGATGTTACAGTTCCTGCATGTGCCTGGTCAGGTACATACCGAAGCAGGCATTCTATTTAATTACAGGCCTGATGAGGATAGGATTCAATAGAACAATGACTTCCTTGGAACAAGATGCCATGCCTTGACTTCTAAGATGAGCAATATAGAATGATTTCATAACTACCTAAGACACATGTTGTTTGAAAGCCAGGTTACTACCAACAAGTGTACCCAAATCCATGATTATTTGATCTACTCTTATGGATGTGTTAACAATGGGGTAATTTCCTATGCTGGATGACTTTTCAAAGGGAACTACTATGCTTTTCTTGGCATTAGGCTTTAACCCGAGCCTTTGGCACCAGTCATTTGTTTGAGTTAGTCTTTCATATTGGATGCTAGCCATTTTTAGCTCTATAGTAACTTAGTGAAAAGTGTATCTACATAATCGTTATTTTTTTATTAAACATTAAGTGGCTTCTCAAACTTAATATTTTAGATGGCAATTCATAAGCAATAATTGTTTGCTTACATGAGTTAACTTAATTTACTTCAGTGATTGCTTTATGTTCCTTTCCGCATTATTGTTAACAAATAGTACAAAGCACTTTACTCTTAAATGCATAATACTGACAATATAATACAAAACAGGTTTTTAAAACTTTGCATTTTATTGACTGGCTCTTTAATATCTCAGTGGGCATCTTAATGAATTAAAATTGAACTGTCATGTATTTTTAACAAAAGGGGAGTTGATTGAGTGTTTTGCTTTCTTATATTTCTAAACTAAAAGTCCTACTTTTGGAACTGATCAAATCAATTAAAATAGTTAAACATTTTTTTGTCATTTTACCTGCCATTAAACTGGTTCATGTAATATCTTGGGAAGTTTTCCAATTTCTATTTGGAGAAAAAAGAATGATTCATCTAACAAACTGATTATTATTGCCTTTCAGCTGATTAATTCCGTGAATATTTTTTTGAGAAAACACATATCCTGAAGATATTCATGTTACTGTATCAGATGAGAAGAATGGCATTGTACTTAATGCTGCCACATCCAGATTCAGAGTAGTTTCAGACTGTTACAACAGTAGTGATTAGATGCTGAGACAAGCATAGTGTTAAGATGATTTATAACTATGAATGTGATCTGCTGATAACCGTATGCTATAAAATAAATTTGCCTGAGAATGGTGAAAATCGGCACCACATACAAACATGCAGAGATGTTAATAATATACATCATACTATTATAAACATCGGATTTTCATGAATATCCCCTATGGCTGCCTTATATAGAAAAGTTAGTTGCTATTACAGTTCCTGTTCATTTATGATACTAAAACAATACTTTGCTAAAATGCTCTATTTAGCTACCATATGAGTACTACCTTAACCTGAAAAACCGAAAGCACTCAGATACATTGAGCCTTACTGAGCGTGCATGTTCATAAGACTATCAGCTACACAATCTATAGCAAATGTAGCATGTCTGCATACCTCTCAACTGTATAGATTTTTGTAGAATGTCCAGATTTTTGCCTTATATTTTTGGTCCATTTTACATAAAATTGTGTTTTTATAGCAAATCATTAAAGACTGAAGTTAGAGAATAATGACAGAGATTTGAGTTTCAGACTTCAAACCCTTTAGAAAATTCATGCTAATGCAAAACGTGTTATTCTATCAACTTTCTAAGTCTGTAAGAGCAATATTTTACATGTTTTTTTAAATTGTCCCTATTTGCACCACTTTTTTATAGCTTTGCCCAGATTTCTTACTCTAAGAGGTTGAGAGGTTTGCATATCTGTCCATTTCTCACAGAGGCAAAAGCTCTAACAGCAATCCTAAATCATACGAAGGCCATTTTTTTGTATCTACCTAATTATCCAGTTTCTTTTCATTGTGCTGAAACTCGCATCTCAATATGAATAATTAACATGAAAACCAAGACCAGTATCAGCACAGACCTTTGTAAAACTTTATATACCACAACAGCTGAATTCCTAGCAATTACGTGTCATGTATACAACAATTACTTCCATACACTTTCACAACATGTGCACTTGATCTGAATACAGTTATTATAAATACATTTCAGCTCATCCAGTTTAGTACAGAAAAAATATAAAGTGCATTTTGTGTTAAAGGAAGAACCTGTGTAATTGTGATGAGAGTTGAACAGCTACATATTCACTTCCACACAAATGCCATGGCTCAATCAAACCACCAAGCAACAAATTATACTAATAATAATGACTATTAATAATAATAATAATAATAATAATAATAATAATAATAATAATAATAATAGTGAAAATTAGAGCAGAATACCAGCAAGGCACTCTGTGACAAATTGCAAGAAAACAGTACAAGCCATTTTCAAAATAAACAGTAACAGTTCATATTTTCACCTACCCCAGGAGTCATCCTTCTCATGAATGTGCCGTAATGTTTTTATTTTGAAAACACAATACATTGCGTTGCGAAAGTATTTTGATAGACTTCAGACAATGTTTATAAGAAAGCAATATAATCCCTACAACTCAACCTCTTTCTGAGAGTAAATATTCTTAAAAAGCAAAGTGCATTTGGTACCAGAATGGTTAGTTACACAGTACTTTTCTACTGTTTCCTTTAATTGCTACAATATGCTTCTTATAAAAGGTCACCACGTTTTTTCTTTAAACCGCAATAAGCATACATTTATGTCTATGCAGGCAATAACTTTCAAAGTGCTATTCTACACTTTAGAATCTGCCATTGCATACTTAATTCACCAACAAAGAATTAGCTTTCAAAATGAAATAAGACTTTATGCACAGCCTGATTTAATACAGGTTGATAGTTTAAGAATTGAGCATACCGTTTCACTACATAAAACCTGTCAACATTCTTTGAAATAACTACTCACTGACTAAAGCAGATTGTTTAACAGAACAGACTAGTAAAAATGGACTAAATGCCAAAATCAAGGAAACCTAGGAAGCATGTTTTAAGAGCAGTTGTGTGGTCTATAAAAAATTTGAGGTATAATTGTGAATGTAGTGTTCCTTTAAAAAATAATTCTTGGTAGCATGTTCATCTTAACAATACTGCTTTTTGATAAAGACATATTGATATTTTTCCATCTGTTCATAACATTTTCAACAGTATTTCAGATATGGGTTAAGTTATTTTTAATAATTTCACTAAAATTGGGAGTATATATTACCCCCAAGTATTTTAGTTGATAAATTCAACTAAAGTCAAAATTGTTTATAGACATGGAAAGAAGTATATCCAGATTTATTTGGTATCCAAAATCTACTAGAATCGAATATGAAAAGCTTATACTTCCTAAATCTAAAGGTGGGTTAGGGTTATCTGATTTTAAATTATACTACAGTATTATCCAGGCATATAGACTATGTAAAATCTTAAATTATGAATCAAACACAAACGTATGGTTCCCCCTTATGGTCTAGAATTTGGTATGAACAAATTAAGACACTTGGGTGCAATTCTAGGGCTCTCCTATTCTTAAACATAAACCAAAACTCTGTTTATGTTAAGAATTTACATCCACTTATTAAACAAATGGTTTTAACTACTCAAAACCTCTTTTCATCTGTACAATTATTAAATGCCCTTCTTCTACTGCAACCTATACACCTTAATCCTAATTTGCTACTAAATAATAAATTGATAAACTTGCAAGAGTATCCCTTAATAAGAGATATTACAGTATGGGAAATTTATAAATGGAAGGAATGTGATATTACACAATTACGAGAGCAATTAAATCTCCCAAAGAAATATGTAATTATTATGAACTCACTCAAATACCTTGTAAACATTAAATTTCATACTGAAAATTTTGATAAACAAGATACTAGTTTGTCCCAGTTAATTCTAAAAAATCTGACTACCAAGGGGAAAACAATCTCTAGAGTCTATAAACTTATAAATGATATCAAACAGCAGAAGTGTACTTTATTCTCCTCATACTGGCAGAAGAAAAACCCACAAATTACTGAACAAAATAAAAAAGATGCCATCGAAAACACGCTCAAATTCAGCCCGTTCAAAAAGTTATTTTACACCCAACTTATGATTAACAATAATGCATACTTTATCCCTCAAAAAATTAGTAAATTTAATAACAAATACTCACCTGAATGTCCTCAATGCAAGAAACAACCAGCAGACATTCTACATGTTATGTGGAAATGTAATAAAGTTCATAACTTATGGTGTTCACTAAGGGCAAGACTAGAGAAAATGGGCTACCAAAAAGTACATTATCCTGGGAAACAGTTATACTGCACATAAATATGAATAATCTTCCGAGAGTCTTACAGCATGTCCTCACCACCATATGTTCTCTAGTCAAATTCTATATTACAAAGAACTGGACTATTGCAATCCCACTCACATGGGAAGGTTTTAGAAATGTAGCAATCAAATACATTGCCTCCCACAAGCTACTATATGTTACTAAGAAATGTAAATATTACCAGGAGTATTGGGAATGTTGTTGTTGTTGTGTCTTTCGGCTTTTCACGGTTAGGGGTTGCCACAGTGGAACTCCGGTCCGCTAATGATTGGTAGTTGATTTTTACGTGCCGAGTTACCAGCCCTGACGCACAACCTTCAACGAAGGTATGCCCATTCACGCATGTCTCCATGCAGAAGACGCTCTAACTGAGAATCGAACTGGACAGCGTCTTACTGTGAGGTGACAATGCTACCGCAGCACCACCACCGCGGGTCTTATTAGATTTCATTTTCAAGACATAAAAATATTAAATCTAAAAGTGAAATATGCAATATATGTAAGACAATCAATAAGGATGTACTTAGAACCTTTTTAACATTGTCATTTTATAAATATTTATTTTATTTTTATTTATTTATTTTATTTTTGTTAACCGGGAAAGTCCGACTGGACACAGGTCCATTTTCAGCGGAGGCCCGGGGAGAAAAGCTCCATGATACAATACAATATTAGATGAAAACAGTACAAAGCAATTCTTAACATTTATTAGTAGTACAGAGGACCATTTACATGACATGTGATAACTAGAAGAATATACAGTCAGTACTCTAGTAGAATATACAAGTAGTACAAATAATACAAATATATATAAAAATTTTTTTTTTTTTTTTTTTTTTTTCCCCTTCAGAATATTAGTAAATATAAAGTTGTAATACATTTATGCTTTAGTATAACTGAGAAGTAAATAAATGCCCATAGTGGCATAAAATAGGGTAAAGGTATAGGTAGGATGAGAGTAAGATAATCTCTGTTAGGTATTGTGTTAGTCTAGAAACAGATTAGAGTGTTTTTCAGGTAAGGGATATGGTACAGAATAGTACAAGTTTTGGAATGTTTACTGCTTATAGATTAATGAAATGTTAGGATGAATCTGTGGGATAGCAGTAGAGCTCAGTAAAGGAAAATGTTGTAGTGTAGCATAGTCCTTGCAACTGGAGCATAGATGTTGCTACCCTGGGGTATAGCAAGAGCAGAGCCAGATGTTAGAATAGTAGGATTTCAAGAGGTGTTTGAAATGGGTGCAAGAAGTAGTGCTGGCTATATTGTTTGGGAGTGAGTTCCAGGTTTGTGCTGTTGTGCAGGCAAAGAGAGATTTACCTGCTTCATTTTTATGTCTAATTACTTGAATGAGATTTTGGTTGCTAGATCTCAGGGCTCTAGTGGTGGTGTAGGGCTTAATTAGTTGTTGGAGGGCAGGTGTTTTTCAGGGTAGTAGTAGAGTTTATGTGCAACTATGGCTTGATTGAGTCTAAGTAGCTGAGGAAGTTCCAGCCACTTGAGTTGCATTAGGGAAAGACAGTGATGGGATCTATTTGAGGAGTCTGTTGCAAATTTGGCAATTTTGTTGTAGCATGATTCCATTTTGTGAAGTTCGGTCCGGTGAAGGTTAGTTAAGATAGGGGAAGCATAGAGAAGGATAGAGAGGAGATGGCTTCTTGCAATAGTGGCTTTGGTCTGAATAGTCATGAACTTTTTATTTCTATAGAGTAGACCCAGTTTTCGGTTGACCTTTTTGATGGTTTGTGCTATATGGATATCATACTTTAGGTGGTTATCAATGTCAACTCCTAGTAGTTTGGTGTGGTTGGTTGGTGTGATTTGAGTATTGTTTTTGGAGTATATAGTTTGCGTAGATAAGTTGATTAAAAAACCACATACTCTATATAAAGAGGTTTTAGTTTGACTTTCCCTAGTATATGTAATAAACAACTAATGGCACTGTTTTATTCTTCTTATCACTGCAGAATATGTGGTTAGCACAAAAACTGGATTTTTGAAGTGACTTCTTTGTATATATTATATATAGAACGTTATGTTTTGTTGTATGTTGTGTGCGTCTCTTATTGTATAATGTCTTATATTGTTGTAACCTAAAAAACTGCAATAAAGAAATTTTTGAAAAAAAAAAAAAAGAGCAGTTGTGTGGTATATATCTTGTAGTTTGTTACCTTGTAATGACATCTGGGGCTCCTGCTTTCAGCACAGGATAATATCTAAAATTACTACTGAGTAAAATGTGGTTTAATAAATGAAAAATGTTAGTGATGTAACACCAGTGACATAAATGAGTACCTTGCAAGGGTGGTCGTGATGGTGTAAGTCCTTTTAATATGAAATGCAGTGACCTCAGAGATATGTATATTAAGTAGGGTTGTAGGCTGCAGACCCCACAGACAGATGTCAGATGATCATACAAACAAAAAGATATGTTTAGCATTGCAATGAATGCGGTCTTGTTTTTGGCAGTGCTGCTTTTGCACAGCTTCAGTCTTACGTTTTTAATTTGTATTGCTGTGGCTGTGAGACATTTATCTTTAAACATATGAGTTTCACTACTGCCCAACATAGTCAGTGTAATTTATTCACTTCCCTACTGCATATCGTAAAGGAAGTGGCAGAAAATATGATTTTCTTTCCAGGAGAAGCAATCTTAACTAAAAATACCGAAGATGATATACTTGGCCAGCAATTCAAATGATGCATCAGAATGACTTCTAAAATAAAACAATTCACTCTCAATAGTTTATTCACAACATACAACTGAACTGAACTATACATGACAGGAGTAATAATGTACATATTATTATTGTTTGAATCCAAGACTATAAATAGGAGTTTATAATTTAAATTAATAATAAACAAAGAATTAAATATCTGAGAAAAGATATAGCATAACTGCAATATCTGGGATATTTGAGGCTCATAAGTAACTCTGCAGCTAGAATAAAATTCAGTTGAACATGATGGGCTCAGTAAGTCAAGAAACACTATAAATAAACTGCACAATTTCATTATATCATTCTTTTATGTAAGGCTGGTAGGAAGGATATGTAAACCAAAACTTTTTAGACAGAATTTATTTACATTCTGACTCTATTATTACACTGATGATTGCTAAACAAAAAATTGCACTACAAATGGACAAATGCCACAGTGGCAGCCAGCAATAAAAGACCACATACTTGCATTGACAGAACTACAATATTAGCAAACATAGTTCATAATTTGGCAAGACTTTCATTTAACTGTGCATGCTTCTGAAGTCAAACAATAAAAACAGTTTCCATTCTTGAAAGACCATTCAAAATCTGAAAAGGCATGTATGTAAGAAAGGTAATAAATTTGTAGTATTATATTTCTAAAAAGATTAAATATCTCCAGCTGTCGTCATCTATGCATACAAAAGGCATACAGACTAAGGTACTTTGCATGCAAGGACCCTGAACACAATACTGGGGTTAAAGCTTCTAAATTCAAATCACAATGTTAAGTCTCAGCGATAATTGACAAACTTCTATACTAACAAATTCAGGCAAATAATTACTAAGAGACTCCTTCAAGTGAATGAAAGCCTAATTTGAGTTCCACTTCCTATCACAATATGGCTGGTCCTTTTGTAATAAAAAGAGGACTACTACATTAAAAAATCTGAGCAAGCAAATTCATCAATGAAGGTAATATTCTTATGGCTGCATATGACCAAAATAATGTGAACCCTTTTTCAAACAGCATTACAAATATTTATAAGAATGTGGAATTGTATTAGTTGTAAGATTTAGAACATTGATCAAAATGTTGGGTGATATAGGGGGGAAATGAGTCCTGAGGGTACACACAGTAGTATGAAGAGAAAGGGGTATCCCAGATGACTGTAGAATATCCGTATTAGTGCCAGTGTTCCAGAGCAAAGAGGGCATTCACACCAGTGGACAGTACAGAGGCATCAAACTCCTGTCACACTGCATGAAAGTTCTGGTGCTGGTGATTGATAAATGAATATGCAGAGTAGTATAAACTAACATGGGAAATGGGCAGTTTGGATTCAGATCTGGATACGGCACATCAGACACAATGACTGCAGAGAGAGAGAGAGAGACAGTGGAGAAGAAGCTAGTGATGAGGAAAGAGTCCAACTAGTCATTCACATACTTGGAGAAAGCATATGGTATGGTCCCAAGAAAGCTGATTTGGGCAATCCTGTGGTAGTCCCAGAAACACTGGTTGAATCAGTGCAAGATATGTACAAGGATCCAATGACTCAAGAAGGAAGAGTGTTTGGCTTTACAGAGGAGTTCCCAGTG
The DNA here is from genome assembly GCF_019279795.1 of Protopterus annectens. Taxonomy (NCBI): domain Eukaryota; kingdom Metazoa; phylum Chordata; order Ceratodontiformes; family Protopteridae; genus Protopterus; species Protopterus annectens. The sequence continues at coordinate 467,060,472 of NC_056735.1, forward strand.
GGAGTGGGTGTGCATCAAGGCTCAGCTCTGAGCCCACTGCTGTTCATAAATGTGAAAGGCTACATTAGTAAGCAGGCCAGGGGGGACAGATCAAAAAAAGATGCTGTACACAAACAATGTGACATTACAGGGAGACTCTAGACAAGAGCTTCAGCAAAGTGTAGGGGGATGGAATGCAAAAGTGAAGGCACAAGGGATGAAAATGAGTACAGATAAGACAGTTGTAATGGCAGCAAATGGGGAAATCAGAAGAAGCTGAGAATTTAGACAGAAGGGAAAATAGTGGATCAGGTTAACAGCTTCGAGTATCTAGCAGGTGTGGTTGAGGACGAGAAGTCTAATTGAGGAGGTCAGTGCCACGATCAGAGGGGCTGCAGACAACTGGCACAGAGTGTCAGTGGTACTATATGACAGAAGAATGCCAAAAAATCTTAAAAGTAAGATGTACAAAACAGTTGTGCGACCAGTACTACTGTATGGTACAGAAAGTTGGGAGATAAACGCATAGCAGTTGAGGAAGCTAGAGGTGATGGAGATGAAGTGCCTGATGCATGTGTTAGGACATATACTGTGGGACAGACAAAGAAATGAGGACATAAGAGCAGCAACCAAAGTAGTTTCAATTCCAGAAAAGTTAAAGGGAACAGAAAACAGTGGTTCATGCACATGTGTATGTAAGCTAAAGACAATCTGGTGAAGATAAATAAAACAACAAAGGTCAGTAATTCAAAGTAAAAAGGTTTTATTATATGAAATAACTCAAATCCTAACACTCTAGAGTCTCTGCTTACCAGCCTTCAAGGATTAAAAAATATTACATCACATCACACATTAAAAGGCATTCCTAAAAGCACTTGATCATACCAATTAAACAATTAAACAATGAAATACTTAAATTAAAAACTTCCAGTTACAGTCTTTATTAAGTATAGCAGGGGTCAGGGTTCCATATTTTAGAATAAATACAGTTTCTTCATACAAAAGTTTTTTCTTTATATCTAAATAATTGAACTATGCCTTTTGGAATGCCACAGAAAATTCACCAAGTACATAACTCTTTAACTAACTTTGGCCTATACAACCATTCCATAGAGACAGCCTCCACCTTGACATACCAAGGACTAAAGCATGGTCAGTCAGTAAACGTCCATTTCCACCGAGACAAAGTGATAGCTAAAATAAACTCCCTCCTTGTCAGGTCCAAAAAGATCCTCCCTTTTCTATCCCAACCAGCCAGAACAGCCATTGGCAAAGGAGTTTTCTTTTCTCAACTTGAATATGGGTTCCCAATTTTTGCTTCTGCCTCCATGAAAATCATTGCCACATTCCAGATTATCTCTAACAGTATCTGCCAATTCATCACAAGCTCCCTCTCTGTGAACATCACTGCATCACACTAGAAAAAGCCAAATGACTATCCATATAAAAAAAAAAAATATATATATATATATATAAACTACGTTTAGGATCCCAACTCTAACTCTGCATATTTACTCACTCTGCAGCTAGACTTCATAAAAAAAATATAATTCAACCTGAGATACATCTCATAAGCCACATTAACTCTCGTTACCCCTAGAACCAAACTCTACAGCACTGCATAAGATTTCACATCTCAGGCACCTACTCCTTGGCAATCTCTCCCAGTGAGATTACGGAAATTAATACTTATTTCAAATTCAGAATGAAAATCAAAATGCACTTCTTAAGCTAAGCCAAATGTTACTGTTTCAACATGGGACATACCACCTAAGCTATCTTATTTCCAGGTCTCATTTCTCTTTCTCAAGACTCACTGATGATCGACCCGCTTTAGAAACTAATGCATATATTCTACATTACACTCTGCTAATTGTGCTTTGCATTGGGCTTGATCAGTACACTGTATATACACAATTTATTTTTATATATATAATTAGTCTGAACTACTGTTATTGCTTACATTTCTTTTTTTTTTTTTTTATTTGTTTGTGAAATGCTTGAATTTCAACAAGGCTGAACTGAAAATTGATCAATATTTATTAGTGCACTATCCCTGTAAACAAATATAGCTAAAATAAATAAAAAAGCAATAATTATCCATGAATGCCTATACTGCATACTTGAATGTCTTTTTATGCTCTATTGTAAACTAGAAAAATGCAAGGCATCATTATTTGTCTTGGTCCCCTTCAATAAATACACCACACCAAATGACGCTTGATGACCTTTATTAAACTTCAATTAACATATCTTTATTGACCAATATTTAATTTGTTAATCACAGTATAAACATCCATATAACTTTTAACTAGAGCAGCATGGCCTCACTCACCCTGACCAAATCAGTAGAGTCTTTATCTGCGTTCGCTTATTTTTACTTAATCAAGCCATGCCTCAAGCTCATTTTCTTGTCCCACGTATTGAATTAAACATCTAATTGTTTTTTACTAGGGCAGCATAACCTTACTCATCTTAACCAAATAAGTAGTGTCCTTACCTCTGCTCGCTTACTTTTACTTATCAAGTAGCATCCAGTCTCTCACTTTCTTTTCCAAACTCACTGAAATGAACATCCAACACCAGAGGGGGAACAGAAGAGGAACAAGCCTGCCCCATCTTTTCTGCCAACCAGCCTGACAGGCTGTTCCCCTCCTTCATTCCAAAACTTTCAACAAAACCTCCAAAACAAATCTAACCATACATTAAAAAGGTGGAAATCAATATCATTCAGTGTACTCCATCCTCCCTGAACCAAAATGGATCCCAGTCATCAATATCCTAACACCCTATCATATAAATACCCAAAGCAGCCAGATGCCTAGCAGCTGAAATTAAACCAATGATCTCTCTCCAATGGCAAAACAATACCCATTCCCTTGTAAAACCTCTGTAAATTAAACAGATCCTTACTTATCCTAACTACCAAAGGTAGCTTTGTAATCTGTCCCAGGTCATTATTTGACAAATGCACCACCAGAACACTATAAAGCCCAATGCGAGATGAAGCTAAGCAAGCCCAACTGCATGCTATCCTGCCTAACTGCAGAGTCCTTTTGCCACCCAAAGAATATAAGAATGATAAAAAATTAGATTTCCTTTTCTAAAATATCAATTTAATAGCAATCCCTCCACCATACCCACTATATATTATAAGGTAAAAAACATCCGATGACCAACATAGCAATTGCTGACTAACGACTGCCCTCTTAATGACTTCAATATAGCCATAAAGCAGATATCCCCGAGGCTATAACCCAGTGAACCTCCATTTACCAACGCCAACCCCTGCAACAAAAACTTATCCTGTCAATAGTTATAGTCTGTCAGTCTTCACTCTATCAAACCCATCCCAACCCTTCAAACATATGAACCACTGTCCAAGATTTACTAAAGATACATATCCTGTCATCTGTGCAAATATACTAATCGGAGCTAAATCCACCTCGACCAACTGAACTGTCTTACCTTGTTCCAAAGCTGAAACAGAATTCCTATACTCCAGCTGATCATTCCAAGGCAACTGAACACACCTCACGTGACAGCACCAGGGGCTTGTACCACTGCCCTATTGTCCAAATGAAAGTTAACCATTTTTTCCGCAACTTCTCCTATGATACCTTTGATGCCAGACAAGCTGAAGCTAACTCCAGCAGTAACCTTCCTCCTCCAAATGTCCTTCCATGCTGTACACATCCATCCTCCACATGTCCTTCCATCCTGACAACCAAGAAGCCAAAAGCCATTTACCCCTCAAAATATGCAAAATTCTGGAGCCTAAAGAGCTCCATGACATTTTTAATCTGCCTTGTCACTGTGCACCCCCCCCCCACCCAGGAACTATGATAAAAAAAGATTGTAAACTTCTCAGCTTCAAATGAGGTTTAGATAGATAAAAAGAATGTAGTATAAAGTGCCAGTAGTTTGAGATAATGTGTCTTTCAGAAATGATGCTGTTTGACAATTCCACTGCCATGGTGAATGACTTTCAGATACCCTCAAAAAGATTATGGCAAAGCATTCATAAAAACAGAAAGGGTAGGCAAATATGGACTCGACTGATCCCAGTACGATAGGGATGTAGAAATGTTTGCCTCAACTTGCATTGCTACTGCTTCTTAATGCAAGGTTACAGCAGCAGCATATGACCCATTTCGAAATGCAGAAAATTCTGGATGCTGCTGTGGTCAGTTAACATATCTTTTCAGTATTGCAGAAAAACGGCTCTTGATTTGCAAACTGGGGTGGTGGTCCCCTTATCCAAAAAGGTAGAGTGGAAGTGGATATATTCCTATTAAAGTAGGAACATAATTCTCCATCTCAAGTGGATACATTCTTATGAAAGCAGGAACACACCTCTCCATTAATTATAGTTAGCCACAACATGGCATGCAAGCAGTTTTACACAGAAATGTTTTTGCTCAAGCTATTCAGGCTTTGACTGGGCAAAAGCAGCAATTACTGCATTTAAATGCTTCAAGTGGGGTTTCCCTACAGCTCTGAGGAAGCCTACTTGGTGAAACCCTGGGTCTGTCATGGAATTCTTGTGATTCCTTGGTGTTAATTAAATGAGTTATTTCTTCATCATTTGAGATCTGGAATTGGTTCAGTGAATATTGTTGGAGTGTTAAAGCATTCATTTGGTCCTTTTGTGCATTTGGATGATATATATATTTCTCTGTATACATACATATACTATATATATATATATATATATATATATATATATATATATATATATATACACACACACACACACACACACACACACACATACATGTATTTACATGTATGTGAGCATGTTCTGGATTATGCCTAAAGTAATATAACACATCTCAGTATGTCATTTCATAGCACTTTATATGAATCCTTACTGCATTCTGCTGAAATATTAAAGACAGAACGTTTTAATGACAACTTTTGCACTGATCTGTCACTGCCCCAATACTGCACAATTCATGATGCTTGTGGCATATGGCTGTGCATTACTTAAGCTACTTCATATCTGCACATTTCCTATGTTTTGAAATTATCTCTTCAGTAGCACTCTGATAAATTAGTCTCTTCACTGAAGACATTTTGATTTACTTAGTCCTTTTCCAATGCAGGGGAAAGCGTCTGTGAAGAAGTGTTCGGTGGATGCAGCAATGCTTTACTCTGTACTGCTTCCTGTTCTATTAGTTATGACATTTCAATTTAAGGAGCAATGTTTCTTTAGACACCAATATCAATTTTTACTGTGAAATTTATATTCTGTCGGTAATACAGGGAGGCATTTATCTTCTGTCCCAGTGTCCAGTTCCTTCTTGTTTTAGACAGGAATGGTGGTTTGTTCATGAGCATATTGCCCTCTTCTAGGAAGAATTACATGTGATTTCATTGCTGAAGAATACAGCATCTGTTTAGAGGGGAGCAGTTACTGTCATTTCATGTATCATAAAATTCAGTGCATTTAATGTCATCCTAAAATACTGTAAAATGATAGCTCAAATGTGCAATTCCTTATTTTCTGTTAGTGATAGTGTACATTTGTTTTTCATTTCCATGTCTGTGAATGTACCTTATTAGTATCTTTACAAGGAACTGTGAATATGGTCCTAATTACATTTAGAAGGTCATCTGGCATATAATGAATTGAATTAGTCAAAAATATTTTTTCATTCAACATTTGTGTTTAAATATAACTGTACTAACATTTTTGAGATGAATGAATTAATTACTTGGAACAAAGCAATAAGTATGACTCACTCAGCTACACATTGGGAAGAGTTTTTAGGAACCACAGAACTACACATTTGGAAGGGTTTACATAAGTCACATAGCTATAGATTTGGAAGGGTTTGTATGAAGTACAGAACTACACATTTGGAAGGGTTTGTATGAGCCACAGAATTACACATTTGGAAGGGTTTATACAAGACACAGAACTACACACATTTGGAAGGGGTTCCATGTACACTGGTGTCGTCTGTTCAGGTTTCATAAACCTTGTTTTTATGTAACGACACTCTGGTCTGAGCCACAACACCATAATATCCAACAGGAATACAATGGTAACCTAAAACAGAAGGCTTAATAACAGTACTTCTACTAATAATAAATATATCTTTGAAGGGGAAATTGGTAGGCTAAAGATGGCCCACAAGGACAGCTAGCCTAGTACTTTCCAATGAACCTAAACCTAAAAGATGTGGAGAAATTAAACCGAGAGTAACTTTCCTTTGTATCAACTCATCTTTGTCTCAGAGACAACCCCTGTCTCTGGAACAGGCTCCCCATCCATGTGAAGCAGAGTTCCTCCCTAACCCAGTACAAGTGTAACTTGAAGAATTCGATGGGGAATAGTAAATTCATTGCTGGTTTGGCACCTTTGTCTCTAATGGACACAGTCAGCCTATAAATGGTTAATCTCCCAGGCCCCTGTTTGTAAATGTTTCATCTCCCAAGCCCCTATTTATCAAGGGTTTCAGACGTTGTCAGACATTTGGGATGCATGGCAAGTCTTAAAAAGGTCCTTGTAGTCTTTAGCATAGTAAACAACTATGAACATGTGAAACTATATGAACAACATTTATGGTATAATCACTTGCTTGTAAGCAGCCTGGGTGATATTTTCAGAAAGTATTACATTACTAATTTACTGCTAAGACATAATTTAAATTGTTTGAGCATGCAGCAAGCTGGCAAAAGGGAATGTGATGAGTCCCATAATTTTCAGTTTAATGACAATTTTCATGGGAATTCTTCCACAGTTGTGCCATTAAATGAATGGCTGATCAAATTAGTTTAACCTGAATGAGGTACACTAGAACCCCAGAGTACAGAAAATTCTCATCACTGGATACACAAGTTTCTGAAATGCAATGTACACAAACAAAGATGGATGCAATTTAAGCACTATACTTAATTCATAGGATTATAGGAAGTTACTAAGCTGTTGGCCTTGAGGCCCTTATAAGCCTAGCCAAAAGTTTAGCCCATGTTTAGACAAGTCAACACCCAAAGCCCCTGCCCAGCAGGGACACAGATAAAATCCCAGGGGTGTATTTTTTGTTTCTCATCTAGTTATCTAGGTTGCACTTAAAAAGGGATAATGAGGTACTTTGCTTGATGTGGAGTGGGAGTCTATTTCATAGATGGGTAGTCTCTGGGACACAAAATTGTCCCCCCCAACAAGTCCTATTGATGTTACAGACCATGTTGAAGTCACGCGTGTAGGTTACTGTAGTGGAGCTTGACTTGCGGATATGCAGCAGTCCCATCAAGGTGGGGTCTGAGATTGCTTTGTGTGCCAGACAGAGGTCTCCTCTGAGGAGTCTATATGAAACTGAGTAGACAGACATGGCTTTTAGCCTATCTGTGTAGGATAGATGTTTGAGGCCTGGGATTATCCTGGTGAGGAACTTCTGTGGTCTCTCAAGCAGCTGCATCTGCTTTGCGAGGTAAATGCCAAAGGGGGCACTGTACTCAGTAATTGGTCTTATAAGGGAAGAATACAGGGATGTTATGACCTCCTTGTCCCTGGACGAGATACCCTTACTTATGAGGTTGGCCATGTAGAAAGTTTTCCATACAAAGGAAGCAACATGGTGGTCAAAAGTCAGGTTGCTATCAACCTGTGTGCCCAAATCCCTCAGTACTGATTGCATGCTTAGGATGTTGCTATTAGCATGATAATATGTGGGGACATCACTCTCCCCAAAGGGGATGATGATGCAATTTTTGGCATTCAGCTTGAGGCCATGTTTTTGGCACCAGTCATTTGTTTAGGTGAGACCCTCTTGGAGGGCGTCCACATCAACTGGGGAATTGGTGACCATGCCCGGCTTGAAGTCATATGCAAACTTGGTAAGCCATAGGCCACTGGTTTTGGCTTGCCCATCAGAGAAGTATATCCTGAATAAAAGACGCCCCAAGACCGATCCCTTGGGTACGCCACTTGTTATGGGTCTACTGCTTGAGATGGCTTCCCCTAGTTTGATTAGATGAGTTCCATCAGTGAGCCAGTTTGATACGCATCTGGTAACATATGGATTGATGCCTAGTTGAGAGAGTTTTTCTATTATGTCAGAGTGGGGAATAGTGTCAAAAGGTTTGGGCAGGTCAAGGTAGGCAGTGTGTACCATCTTCACCTCATCCATGGCTATGATGACTGTCTCAAAGAAGTCGGCCATATCTGACAGACATGACCTCCCCTTGACAAAACCAAACTGTGTGGGGTCAAGTGTTTGGAGGTTGCCAATTACCTGTTAATGAGGTCCATGATGATCTTTTCCATGGCCTTGAAGATCAGGCTAGTTAGGCTGATGGGTCTATAATTTCCTGGATTGATGGGCACTACACCTTTGTGTAAAGGAATGACAGTGGCTCTCCTCCACTCAGCTGGAACTTCCTTTAGTTATATGGTTAATTTATTGCAGATGTCCACCAGACAAGGTTTACTCTTCCTTGCAGAGGATGATTTTGTCCTGTCGGGTATTCCTGATACCATGCATGTATATAAATGCTCGTATAGTACTTTGGTGTAAATTAGGACATTGGTGTCAGTTCCTACAGAGGGGGAGGGGACTGTGAAGCTGTTTATACCATCCCTCAGGAGGTTGTAATCAGCTTTGGTGAAGTTTCTTTGTCTGACTCTAGCTAGAGGGAGGTCAGGGGAGATTGTGACTTTGAAAGTGACCGCATTATGGTTGGATCCTACCAGGGAAGATGATACTGTAGGGGTGCTGCTGTGGTTACTCATGTTGGTTAATATCAATTCCAAGAAATTATCACTTCTTGTGTGGGTATCGACTAGCTGTTCCAAGGCATTTGCATTGATAAAATTGAGGAATCTTTGGGCATTTGTGTTTTGGCATGAGTAGTTTTTCCAGTCTATGTTTGGGTAGTTAAAGCTGCCCAAGATCAGGGTAAAGGGTTGAATCTTTATAGATTTGTAGAGGTCCAGATAGGTAGAGAGGGCATCTTGAGTCAAATTTGGGGGACTCTAGCTAGCTATGATTTGAATATGGGTCTTGTCAATGGTTAACTGCACCTGGAGTGTCTCCTGTGCATTATACTGTTTGACCAGCCTGGAGCTGTGTGCGTCTTTAATATATATTGAAGCTCTGCCACCTTTGGCTTTGCTGCCCACAGTGAATGTATGATAGGATGATAAACCAGGTAAGGCTGGGGTGCTGTCCACAGCTTTGAACCAGGATTCTGTGACTGCATAGATGTCAGCATTTTCCAGGGTTAAAAATGCTTGCAGTGAGTGCAGTTTCATGTTTAGACTCCTAATTCTACTAAGTCTTATTGAAGTTTCCCTAACTTATTCACATTCTTACTCAGGGAATATTATGTACTGTTTTTTATTCTAAAACAAATCCACACTGATGAATTTCTGTTTGACTGAGTAACAGGTGGGTTCCTTTCCTAGTATTATGGTACGTTTAGTGTTAAAATTCACTAATAAAAAGCAGATGACCCCCTCCAATTCATACAGACACAGGCACAAATCCATGCTTGACAAGCAAACAGAATCCTGGATTAAACATTAGATCAATCTCCAGCAGCAGCCCACCAATTTCAGGGAATTACCTTCTCTCAGTATCATTAAAAACTTCTTATTCATCCCTTACTGTTTTCAATGATATTACAGATAGCAATACCTAGATTGACTAATGAAGAAGGGCAAAGTCAAATAAAAATGAACCAGATGTAAGCTATATCCATGTGGATAGGTATGCTGCCTGTGTATGTTATAGTAAGCCCCATAGGCTTCTAAGCTTTAACACAGGTGGATACAAATCTTAGCTGAGGGAGGATGATTCATGTTTCTTAACATCCTGCTAATTACTTTTTGGCAGAGTCTTTCAAAAAATGCTTTTGAGCTGCTTAGAAGTGATTAAAAATCTTCAGATACAAAGCTTTCCTTATGCATTTCATAATAGAGATGGTGCCTGACTCCCCTGTATCTTAGGTTGGAGTAAAGGCTCAACACAGAGTGTTGTTGATGAGAAAGTGGGTTAATAGTTATCCCATTGAACTGCACTGTAGCAATCATTAAATATCCGACAGATGACAAGGTAGTTATTTCTCAGCTGGACCGGCCTCAATAATATCTCCTGTCAGCCTTTTTCTTAACTATTTAGCTTGCTAAGGCACCGACTGAGTCATTATCTGCTACATTTAAATCTTTTCTGTTTCCTTCTTTATTTAGAATTCACTCTCCATATCCTCCCATTTGTCCTTTACTACTTTGGTAGTGTACTGGTGAATGCATTTTGTCCATTGTTTATATGTCCAAGGATGTTTCTAGGTGGAGGTGTGGGTAATGACATAGTGTATGTTCAAGTGGATTATCGGCCTTTCTTTTTTTCTTTCTTTCTACCTGGCATGGAAGCTATTGTTAATTTGTTTTACATTTTTTGCTCATATGTTAATTTCTGCACACTCTACTGATTCAGTCTTGATCCACTATGCATGTTCAGCACAACTGAATCTCTGGTCTGAGCCACTTGGAACAAAGCAATAAGCATGACTCACTCAACTACACGTGGAAGAGTTTGCAGGAATCGCAGAACTTCTACCCCCAATTTACCAGGCAACCTCCCCCCAACACATAATCTTTATAACCCAAGTGCCTCAGAGTTGCATAGTTAAATTTATATTCTACAGATCTGTTTTTTTTTTTTTTTGACATTTTGGATGTTGGTGTGATGTCACTCAACATTCAAAATGTTCAATAAAATATCACAAATCCCCAGAAAAGCCAAATGATAGCACTTTAGGTTCTCCAAATAGTTCACCTTGATGGATAATTTAGAACTGTGAAGTAAAGCTTTGAAAGAAATTAAGACCCTAAAGAGCTATGAGAGACAAGTGTAGAAACAAGAAACACAGAAGATAGTGCTAACTGGATAATACCTAAGGTAGTGTGTGTTGAGTAGTTATAAATGTATGAAAACCCCAGAGGCTACAGGGAATCTGAATGGGTGAAGCTCGATGTATGCTAACAATAATGTTACCAACAGTAACCAATAAGTACTTGTATGTGCATATGCAATTTCAAACAAAAAATGCAGCTAAGGCTGTTCAAGATGGGGGGGGGGGGGTTCTTGAAGATGACCAAGAAGTGTACATGATGTGTACACCTCATGGCACCATTTCTGAATTCATAGACAGTCATACCACAGTGGTTTTCTATCTATTCATTCAAAACGTTTACTCAAGGGGTACACATCATGTAACTCTTATGGCAACATTAATGATTCCCCTCCCATATGTCACATGTAGGCCATTAAAATTAAGAAAAAACTGTACCGATACTATGCAACCCAGGAAAGTAGCAGTTAACTGAAATCAATTTCCAGTGCTGAAAAGTGCCTTGCAGTTGCCTGCTACAGACAAATAAAAACGTTGCCTTGTAAATAGCAGGGATATTACATGTAAAACAAAATAATCGCAACATGTTATGAATAATGTAGAACTGGGCATTCTACCTTGCATTACAATAATCTCTACTCCTAACCTTAACCCTTTTTATTGCACTTAAGTAAGCCTGATTTTATCAGGAAGACTCAAAGTGAAGCATGCCAGTCAACCATTCCAAACAATCTGGTAGGGAAATGATGCTGTTAAAGGATATAACCTGCAATGCCTTTACCAAAGAAGTAAAAAATTAATTCACATATTTCTCTTACTAAAGGCTTTTCAAACAGGTTCACCTGCAGGCCTTACCCAGACTCCTCCTGACTCTGGTACCCTGAGAACTCCCACCAGTAGTGTGACACTTTTACTACATCCTAAATCCTTTAAATATAAATATAAAACATCCCCAGTATGTCTGCTTCAACATCAGCATATCTGTAACTGAACAGCAAGGTCAGACGTTTTAAGGAAAGAAGTACCAGTGGAATTGCTGCACTATAGGTAGGGTAGCAACACATTTTTGACAACCAGCATTTCTAAATGATGCAACTTTTGTTAAAACTACAGTAATGAAATATATACCAAATCAGCAACATAAACGACATCATTGTGATATACAACACTGTATGATTTTCTAAAAGACATACACATCTGTAATGGTGTGCAACTTTTAATGCAATAGTAGTAATAATTATCCAAAAAAATCCAGAAACACTGCCATTCAAATATATAAGCACTAACATATTAAATAAATTTTATTTATTTACACCAAAAAATGATTTAATATTGGTTGGGTGAGCAACCAAGTAATTCCCATATATCATTTGCAGCAGGAAAGGGATGCTTTTCATTAGATTTTATATGAAAATGAAAAGTTGAAATGATTCTACATGTTGTCCTATTCTCTTTCTCTGGCAGGTCCCATTGCTCCTGTTTTTTTTTTTCCTGCCTAAAAGCAAAAAGAATAAAACTATTTCCTGTAACTTTTTAATTGCATCTTCCGATTCATGAAAAGTCACTGATCTTTCCGGAAGTGTCATGCACAGCTTAACATGATATTGCAAATTAATTGTAATATCTTTTTTGAGCTATCTTTACATCCATTTCTTCTTTTTATATGGCAGTTCATTTCCCCAGTCATTACCCATAACTATTAAGCAGTTTTTGTCTTTTTCATGCCCAAAAATTCCATAAAAGCATAAATTACTTTTCATCTGAATTAGCCAACAAAGAACTGAAATTTAAGCTCATATACTTTCAGTTGGGACTCTAGAAGGTAGCCATGGCTGTACATTATATAGTCCACACCCTATACATTTCTAAAGGTTAGAGTGCAAAATAAATGTATCCTCTATTTTTTGTTTGTGAATTTGCAATAAAGTCTTTAAGTTGCTTGCTTACTTTTATTACTGCTATCATTACTAAATATGGCCTGTTTGGAGCATTGCTAGGGAAGTCCCTGTCTGTATTTTATAGAGCTGTTGCAGGAGTTTCTTGTAGGGACATCTCAGACTGTTGGTCTGTCCATCTAAGGTTGCAGAGAATCAGGCATTCTTTGTTTTCTTAGACTGCCAGTGTGGATGAGATAGAAAATTCATCGCTTAGCAATTCCTGAAACAAATTCTTAACACTTACTCTTCATAAAACAGCCTCCTTGCCCCAAAACATCTTATAATAGGTTCACAGGCTCATAGGAGGTTACTAGGCTAATGGCCATAGGGCCTTTACAAGTCTAGCCATGTTATATCATACCCATGTTTCCTAATTGACCTTGGTCAGATGGTAGTTTTTCACAGATCAAGTCTATGATCAGCACCGACTGCCCCTGTCGATGAGAGACAGAATAATTTAAAGCATTGGATATTGTGTTGAAGCTATCATCACTTCACACCCTGGCCACAAGTCAAGTCTTTAGGCATTTATAAACAACTATGTGAATTAAGCAGCATTACTGAAGGTCTTTGTCAAGCACGACAATGTGTCTCAGTGATTATGCTTAGATTGTTGTGTATTTAAAAGTTGCAGCTACGCAAAGTTGTCTGTACAGATAATATCTATCGCATGTATGCAGACACATTTAGTTATAATGCACTACATTCGTTAATGATTAAAATGCTTTCTTTTACAGCAGCTTTGTAATGGCATTACATAATGCAATGTGATAAACAGAGTGTGTAGTTTTGTTACTCCAGTTCAATTTCTTTTGTTATGGAAATTTTGTTCATTCATTCTCCATATACAAGCTTTATCTAATATATGGTTACTATGGGCAAAGACTATAGTATATACTCATCCACATACATATACCTATGTACACGGACATATGCTCACAAAGACAGACACGCACACACATACACACACTCTCTCTCTCTGTGCTGAGCTACTTGTTACTGACATTTCATCATAAAATAAAATGATATGGACTCATTGAATGATCAAAGTAAACATGAAGCATGACACTGTCTAACCCTTTGGTAAAATAATATGTTTACAAAAATATTCATAGATCTATCTCTTCAGTGTCTTTGGAAAAAAAAGAAAGTGGTTAATGTCAATTACAGAATTTATGCATATTCTTCTAAAGGTTTAAACACTTAAGCTCTTACAGAAGTTAACATAGAGGTCTAAAGCTTTGACTTGCTAATGAGTTGCTTCATCTGCTGAGGTTTGAAACTCTCTGTCTTCAATTCTCTAGTACGAGCTTGAGCAAGTCACTTTTCAAAACAGTGCTTTGGGGAAATTAGGAATTTGGTCTAGGCTCCTTAATGATCTCCTTAACTGTATGTCTAGTAATCATCTATAAATCTACATAAAGGCCTCTTCAAATTCTGGGTTTAGCAATGACATTAAAATTACTGTCAGGTTGTTCAATCTTTAATTACATTTTAGAGACTGCATAACTGTGGCATAAAGTCAGACTGAATGGACTGAAATAATGTTGTACTCTAGTAAGGGTAATTGTACGATTGATACATGCCTGGTAAAGCAGTAGTAGATAAAAGGCAAAAGAAAATAGTATTTTTTTGTTAATAATTTAGATTATAATTAAATGAACATTTTAAGGTCAGGAAACTCTAGAAGATTAAATAAAGTTCTACTGCTCTTGCTTGGGGGAAAGAAAAAAGATTAATATCACTAGAAAACATCTACATTAAAACAGCCCAAGTGGCACTGAATTTAAGTGTAAAGGTAAACTTTGGTCCATAGGTTATATATGATGAGAACATTTAGAGAGCAGAGATACAAGATTCTACAGCAAGGTATGACAAACTGCTTAAGGCTTTAGCAGAAGCAGACACATCTGCTGAGAATGAATCGTTTCCCCTGGCATTCATTTTATGGAACAGCACTGCTAACTGCCTCGTGAAAGACTGCTGCTATACATGGTGTTTTAAAACATGCTATGTAAGTGAAAGCCGTACAATGTGCAATAAATGTATACATAAACAGTGTCACTCCTGATACTGGCAAAAGCCTACATCTGAACTAAACATTAATGCTGCACTTAAGTTACTGTTAAAGAAAAAAAATGAACAAGCATCTGTGGCAGCCATATAGATGGTTTGCAATTGTACTCTGCTGCATCATAATATATTTAAATTTTTTAATTTATTTCAAACATAAGCACTTTATAAATAGATAAATTCAACACCACAGTCCTAGAAAGACATATCTGATGAATCATCCAGCCATCTGTGGTGAATCATAAGCCAAGCCAATGCAATCAAGAAACCAAAGGAAAAGTGGTCATAGACTGCAATTCAGTTATCTTTGCCAATACAATCAAAGCATTATTAAGTAAACAGGTACCACTAAAGTTACCAATAAACTACTAATGCCAACTCTCTTATTATATGCCCTGCATGTCATATTTATGCATAGCTGATTGCTGGTTAGGGTTCTAGTTAGGATTAGCTAAAAGAATAGATGCTAAGAGTGGATATTTGAGCGCTTCCAGATAAGGGTTACATTAAAGGGTAGGTGAGGGAATAGTTGTAGTGTTAGGTGTGTGTGTGTGTGTGTGTGTGTGTGTGTGTGTGTGTGTGTGTGTGTGTGTGTGTGTGTGTAAGCACTGAGCTGTCTTCCTAAGGTAAATTGTCAAGTTAGAGTTAGCATGCATGTGGGTGCATTTCAGTAGGCTTTATTAATTTGTCCACAAAAACATTCATTTGTGCATGAAAGTAATTGCTTAGAGACAGTATAAGGTCACCTGTGGTGACACGGATTATTTAACCCTATGATTACACAAGGATACAGTCGTGGTTAAAATGCCTAATTCTCAAGATTCTGACAGAAGAGTAAATATCCATCATAGCTACCTAGATGACTCCCCTCCAATCCAGCTTTCACTTCCATGCTAGCTATACTCAGCACTGAGCAGTAAATGGTCTCAAGACATATAGGGGTTAGCACCCATGGTGGCAAAAAACAATTACAGAAAAAAGTTTTCATTTTCAAGCATTTGATACTTCATAAGTCTACTATTGTACGAACTTGTGTTTAGATTGTTGTGTATTTGTGATCTGAAGTTTCAAAGTGGAATGATATAACACTAAGTGTGTGTGTGTGTGTGTGTGTGTGTGTGTGTGTGTGTGTGTGTGTGTGTGTGTGTGTGTGTGTGTGTGTGTGTGTGTGTGTATAAATAACTAAGTTATCAAGTTATCAGTTAATGTATATACCCCAATAATTTATAAAAAAAAAAAAGCATGACTGTGAAATTCATGTACATATTCATTGCTTCCTCATTTTCTGATCAAATGCAGTAATTTTATTGCCATATCAGCTGAATGAACTACATGATGAAAGGTAAAAACAAGGCTATGCTATAAGATGACAAAGACTAAAAGGTATAAGGTACCACCATTTAAACAGATGAAATAGTCTTTTTAAAACTCATTCCTTTAAGGCTATTAGAAGTGCAGGGAAGAGCATTTTTACTTTTTAATACACCAGTTCAAGCTTTTCATTTTGCCCATAGCAAAGTTATTTCCAAACATTCAGGAAACCCACTGTTTGTAATATTGCCATGCTATGTGCAATTTATAAAAAAATATCATTTGTTCTCTTCAGAGCTTCAGTATGATGTGAAACAACTGTCATGCAGGTATTCATTAAAATCCTTATGACTGTGTATGCACTGAAGTTTTCATTTAAGTACTGCTTCAGGGGAACAAGTATCATACCCTTGTAGCAGGAGAATATCAATGGCTTTGCTCAGGCAGGTAAAATCTGCAGTTAGTAACTCATCGGCTTGTATACTTCTGCACAATGTTGTGCTTAGTGGTCTGACTAAGCACCTCTGGTAAATTAAATGTGAATGTTGCAAGTCAATGACTAAGGTCTGTAATAAATCATTTTTCTTTTTAATGTTTTTTTAAATCTACAGCTCTTTAAGCATTCACTAAAGTGACTTCATCAGTATAAATAACATGAAAATGTAAAATTTATTCAAAAATACAGTGTGTGTGTGTGTGTGTGTCTGAAGAAGCGGTATGGTATTACCGTGAAAGCACTAACTTTCTTTCTCTGTAATAAAGTTTTTTGGTATGATTACTTGCTGGTTCATCAAGTTTTTGGATTTAGCCTCATATTGAGCTGTCTTCTGCCTGCTTTGGGGAAGTTTACAGTGTAGCAGAATATAATACAACTATAAAATAAATAAAACACTAAAAGGAAGGTGCATCACAGGATCTCTACTTTTACTTCTTACATTCTATTAACAAAGATAGTGTAGTGCTTTCATAGGAAGAGAATCCCTTAACATTGTAAAACTGTGTTATAGACCTTTACTTTAGAATAAATACAGTAAATTAAATATAAGGTAGCTACAGATACTACAAACTTAGTTTCCAAGCCATGTTCTAGAGTTAGTTGGTGTTTTGTCTTGCTCTCTTTTTGGCACTGCTAAGGCAACGTGAAAAACTGTGAGAATGATGCATCAAATTTAGTTGCATTGAGAAAACGAGCTTATTTTCTGAAGCCTAGATTTTGCATTTGCATTGCGTTATAAAGAAACAATTCCTTTGAAGATACTCATTCACTTCATAAATTAAATGCAGGTACTAAACAACATTAACAAGACAACAAGTGCATATTTTGGCATAATAGGATGTGCAGCATTTTTTTTTTTTAACTATGTAAAAATGTCAACTTAAGCTTTTATTGACTCATTTGTAAAATAACCTCATTGCAAGTGAAACAGAATGCGGTCTTCCAAAATTGTCCAGCAGGATTTAAAAACCTTCAGTGTATAATTTCCCTTTTCATTTCTTTTCTACAACAGCTTTGTCAACCCTGTAGTATTGTCTGTGTGTATAAGTCTGCATGTATGTGCATCTGTGTGTGTTTAATAAATATCATGTGCCACACCACATGAATAACATCTTTATGATAAGTGACAGTAAATGAAATTTTCTGTCCAATAGTTCTACTACACTGTTATTTAACCTACTCAAGGTGTGACACAGCTTCAACCAAAATACTAACACTTTTTCATGTTATTTGTAGAATGACTTGCTTAGTACTAATCTTAAAAAGTTGAGGGAAAAAACAATAATGGTACTGCGATTAGAGTGGAGGGCTGAGTGTATACCTTTGACTCCAAGATCGTCAGAACGAGACAAGAATACCATAGATATTAATGGTGCTATGAAATGACATCTATGCAGGTTTTTTTCTCATATGAAATGATAATGAAGTCAAATAGCAATATTTTTATTTTATTTATTTAACATTTGTTAACAGGGAAAGTCCAACTTGGAACAAAGACAATTTTCAACAGAAGCCCAGGAAGAAACACTCCAGAAACATGTCTTTGTAACATGGGAGGAAACCTGAGTACCTGGAGGAAACGCACACGAACGCAGGGAGGACATGCAGACTCCACACAGAAGGCACCCTCGCCGAGAATTGAACCACAGAACCTCTTGCTGGGAGGCAGCAACACTACTGCTGCACCACTGTGCCGTCCACAAAACTACTCTTATAATTTTCTGTATGGCATATTGATGTTTCACTGTCTAGTAATTTAATTCTTTTACATGATAGACAATGTAGAGCTTTCAAAACACTATTCTGTTTAATCCCATTACTGCTTTACATCTTTGTCAATGCTCATGCTTATAAATCATCATCAATCCCCTTTTTCTCACTTTGTACATGGAGGCAGGGCACTGTTTCAACTATCTCCGTATCTCTCATTTTACTGCTGCTCTCCTACCTTCTTCAACACAATCCTTCCATCTCTTTATTGGATGCCCTCATTTCCTCTTGCCACCTTCCTGTCTGGCCCAAATCTTCTCAACCACATTTTTACTGCTTTACTGCACGAGTCCAAGCCAACATAATCTGTTCTCTTTGACCTTCTCTGCAATTGTAGTCACTTGGGCTTCTGACCTGATGTCCTCATTTCTTTTCCCCAAAGTGTGCATCATACCTTCAATCTCAGACACTTCATTTCCATCACCTCTGATGCCTCAAGTGTTCTTTCTTTATTGCCCTAGTTTCCTTAGCATGCAGTAGGAATGGTCGCACCATTGTTTTGTACACCTTACTTTCAGCTTTGTTGGCATTCTTCTGTCATACACTACACCTGACACACTGTGCCAGTTAGCTGCAGCCCTCTGATTGTAGCTTTGACCTCTGCATTCAGACTGCCCATACCTTCAACCTTTCCTCCCAGATACTTAATGCTGCTAACCTGTTCCACTATATTCCCATCTATCTCATTTCTCAGCTACTCTGATCCCCCCCATTTGCTGCTATTATTACTGTCGTACTATTCTCAGTTACATCCTGTGTGCCATCAGTTTTGCACCCCATACCTCTAGTCTTTCCTGAAGTCCTTGTTCCGAGTCTGCTTGCAGTGCAACCTCATTTGCATACAACTTTGTTGATTAGTCCCATCCTACTGGTTTGCTAATGTAGTCCCTCACCACCATGAACAGTAGTGGGCTCAAATCTAAGCCCCAGTGCACACCTACTCCCAATGGGTACCCCTCTAACAGTTTGAACACTGGTCATACCCATCTCATTAGGCCTTTATACACAGCCTTTACTAATTCTACCAATGGTTTTGGGACTTCAAACCATTACAAAACTGCCCTAATCAGCTTTCTTGGGACCTTGTCATATGTTTTCCCCCAAGTCTAGGAATGCCTAGTTAGACTTCTTCCGCATTTCTAGCTTCTTCTCAACTATCTGTCCCACATCAGACATTGGGTTGGTTGTTCTAGAGCCTGATATGAATCTGAAATGCTTGTCTCCCATCTTACTTTTTACTATGCTGCATATTTATTTATCAGTCGCTCTTGATAGAACTTTCATGCAATGTGACAGGAGTTTGAGACCTCTACACTACACACAATTGTGGATGTCCCTTTGTTCTTGTACACTGGCACTAGTATGCTTATTCCCAGTTACCTGGGATACACTTTTCTTTCCACACTGTTATGAGTATCCTCAGGAGTCACTTCTCCCCTAACTCAACCATCTTTATCATACCTGCTGTGACCTCATCTGAGCCTGCTGCTTTCTCTGACTTCAACTTTCTTAATGATGTTCTTACTTCTTCTTAAGTGGGCTCTTCTTTTGCTGTCATGGCAGACAGGGTTTGGAGCAGTATATACTCTGTGGGGTTTTCTTCATTCATAAGCTGGTGGAAGTACTCCTTTCATCTGCTTTTGATGCCATATGGACTTGTGAACAGGTCATTGCTGGCATCCCTTATGAAGGGTGTCTGATGACTATCTTTTTTATCTTTCTGTCTTTGCCTTGCAACCTGATAGAGTTTCTTTGTGCCATTTACTGAACCACTTACCAAAGCTTGCCTGACTGTGTCATCAGATTTATCTGCCGCAAGCAGGTTGGAAGTAGGCTAGGATCTGGCTGGCATCACATCCAGCAAGGCTTTGCAGGCATCCATTTTGGACATTCAGGGAAACCCATTGCTGAAAACACATTTATTCTGCTCCTAGGGATCCATAGACTGAGTGGCAGGCCTTTACTCAGGGGTTGTTTAATGATTTATTGCATTAAAACCTCCTCAAGGGGTTTCTGTTCCTGCTCCTCTTTGGTCCTTTATTCCCCTTAAAAGGCCTAGAGAACCGGATCCTTCTGAGGAAGAGTCATATTCTAATGATGAATCTCTGACTTATTCTACTCAAATCCATTCTCCTTTGGACTGTAGGTCAGATGAAGAGGAATCTAATAGTCTTCATACTTCTTTTCAAGAAATTGCCTTTGGGGACACAATCTCTTGGATGATGGATTTTTTTTTTTAAGTAGGGTTGTGCTCAGGTCTGTGATATCCATAACAAGTACTATAGGTTGCTACAGATGGATCTCCTAAATCTGCTGCTATTCCCCCTGTTTTGGCTGCTTTGTTGGATGCTTTTTCCAATGCTTCTAAACAGCTTGTCACACTGTCCCTTGTTCCCAAGAGGCTTGATAGGTTTTATAGGGTGCCTGAGGATTGTAACTTTTTGTACAAATGTCCTGCTGCTGACCCCTCTGTGGTTTCTCCAGCTTCTGACATGGGATCTCAAATACTTCCTTCGCCCAAGTTACTGCCTTCTGACAAGGACAGCAGAGCCATGGAAAAGCTAGGTAAGGTTTACACATCTACTACCCTAGCTTTTAGGGCTATTAATTATCAGTGTCATATGTCTAGGTTTTAGTTGGCTCTCCTTTCTCAGGCCTGCCAGCTTATTTCCGATCTTCCAGACTCTGATGGTACATCTTCTGCTCTTTCCTTCTTAGGGACTTCCTCTCTAGTGGTTCATCATTCTATCAAATGTAGTTATGATGCAGTAGATACCTCTTCTAGGGCTGCAGCTTTTGGTTCAGTGATGAGGAGGTATTCTTGGATTAGGCTTCAAACTTTATCTGATGATATTAAGGCTAAGATGATGGATGCTCCTCTGGATAATAAACTTTTGTTTGGGGAAGCAGCTGCTGGTCTGTTTAAGTCTCTTCAGGATAAGAGGAATGCCTTACAAGAGCTTAAACATGCTTTTGTTTCTCCTGTGCCTACATTTCAGAGAGACTACCACAATAAGCCAGCCTTTATTCGGCAATCTTGCCCTTCTGCTAAAGGTAAAAAGTGACAAGTAGGCTCCTCCTGCTAAGGACACTCAGACTTCAGGGATTCAGAAGTCTTCCTTTTCTGATAAACCAGGTGCTGTATGACTATCCTTCTCTTCCCAGCCACATTTCTCTTTCTCTTTGCCTTTCTCCTTCTCTTCCTATTTGGCTTCAGATTACTAAGGATTCTTTGGTTCTGTCCATCATTCATCAGGGGTACATCACGGTGTGGAAATCCTGTCCTCCTTTTACTGGCATTATTTGGTTTCCTCAGGAACAGCTTCCTTTTCCCCCAGAGGTTCTTCAAGATCTTTTGACTCAGGGTACTATTCAAGAGCTACCTGTGTCATAAAGGGTAAAGAGGTTTTACTTAAGAATGTTTTTAGTGCCCAGAACTTGGAGACCAATTCTAGATCTGTCTCATGAAAACAGTTTTGTGAAGCAGCTATCCTTTCGGATGTTGTGTCTTCAGACTTTGTTTCCTCTCTTGCTCCCTAAGGCCTATATGGTGTCTCTGGATCACAAGGATGCCTAGCTTCATATTCTGATCCATCTGCTTTTCAGGAAGTTTTTGCATTTCTTTGTTGCTTCCTGGCATTTCAGTTTTCTGTTTGTCCTTTGGCCTTTCTACTGCCCCAAGGCTATTCACCAAATACCTAAGTCATGTGATTGCTTCAAGGGATCCAAATATCTACTTAGTTGGACAATCTGCTAATTCAGTTATCCTCTCTTGAGATCCCTTTGCAAAATCGTCATTATGCCATTTCCCTTCTTCAGAGCCTGGGATTCACAATTAATTTCAAAAAGTCTTCTCGGACTCCTTCTCATGATCATGTCTTTCTGGGTTGCAGGTCTCAGACTGTGCATATGCTGGCATCTCTGCCTACTCCAAAGACCTTAAGTCAAAGTCTTCTTCTTCTGGCCTCAATTACAGCCAGAAAGTTCTTGAGAGCTCCGGGTTTCATGGCATCTGCCATTCATTTGCTCCCTCTGGCCATATTCCACATGAAGAAGTTCCAGTGGTTTCTGAAGTCAGTGTGGCTTCAATATGTATATCCTCTAGACTTTGTTGCTCCTCTTCGTCCTTGTGTCAAGAAGGAACTTCACTGGTGAATTCAGCATTTGTCTCTAAATCGAGGGCTTCATTTTCATTCTTTCTTCCCTCTAAGGAACTGTTAACAGATGCTTCAGATGTGGGATGGGGAGCAGCTTTTGGCTTCCTAAATGTACAGGGGGTTTGATCACCTCTTCAGCCAAAGGAACACATCAATATCAAAGAGATGAGAGCTCTTATGCTGGCTCTTCAGGCCTTTTCATCTTCTTTTGGATCTGTGGCTTCTCAGGGTATTCAGAGACAATATCACAGTGATGTGGTATATAAACAAACAGGACAGCACAAGATCTTCTTTGCTGGTTGGCACTTCTGGTATGGGATCTTGCTATCAAGTGACTCTTCAGGCATTTTATATCCCTTCAGATCAGAACATTGTGGCAGACACACTGAGCAGATCCTTAACTCAATCCCATGAATAGATGCTTCAAATGGACATGTTTCTGGACATTATCCACCAGTGAGGTACTCCTGAAGCAGATCTATTTGTTCCCCTCTAAACAGACAACTTCCTCTGTTTTGTGCCAGAGTGCCAATTCCTCTGGTGTGGAAGGTGGACACCCTCTCTTTTTCTTGGAATGGATATTTCTTTATGCATTTCTTTCAGTTCCTTTCATTCCAAAAGTCTGGTTCAAGACTCAACAGGACACTTCCAAAATCTTTGTGACTACCTTTTGGCTGAGACAGCACTTATTCTGTCTTCTTCTGCATTTAGCCAAGGGAAATTGTCACACGTTACCTCAAAGGTAGGTCTACTCATACAAGACAAGGGATCTCTTATTCATCCCGACCTGTTTACTCTTCAATTCACATTGAGGGTGATAGTATTTTGATTCCTTATAGACGCTGCTTGTCCCTTCAGGAGGCCAGGAAGCCCACTACTAGGAAATCCTACTTATCCAAATGGAGGAGGTTTTCTGTTTGGTGTCTCTCTCATAACCTGTACCCACCTAGTGCAGATGTTCCTTTGGTCCTCTCTTATTTGTGTGAGTTGTTCATTGCTGTTTTTTTCTATTCTTCTATTAAGGACCAATTATCAGCTATCTCTGCTTGTCTGTCTTTATCTTCTCCTTTAGTTTCTATATTTGAGTCTAAACAATTTCTAAACGGCATCCTTCATATCAGATCTCTCAGGAAGCCTGTTCCTCCTCCCTGGAATCTGAATTTTGTTTTGGAGAAGTTGACTCAGGCTCCCTTTGAGCTTGCTGCTTCAGCTTCCTTGCAACATTTTCTTCTAGACAGTTCTTTTGTTGGATCTCACTCTCACCAGACTGGTGTCTAAGCTACAGGCCCTTATTGCTTGTCCTCCTTTTTTGCAATTTTTTAAGGACAGGGTTGTCCTTATGTACTAATCCTTCTTTATGCCTAAGGTGGTTAATGAGCTTTATCTTAATCAGTCTATTCATTTCCCTTATTTTTCCCCTCTTCGCAATCTGACAGTAAGAGGGTGCTGCATACTTTGGATGTATATAGACAACTCAGATTTTATTTGGATAAGACTAAGCCTATTAGAAAATCTGATTAGTTGTTTGTTTTTTTCATGCTAGGTCCTTAGGATTAGCTGTATCCAAGCAAACTATGTCTTCTTGGATTTCAAAGGTTATTTCATTTTGTTATACTTTTCATGGTAAGAGTCTTCCTTTTTCCATAATGGCTGATTGTACTAGAGATGTGGCTTGTTCTGGTGCTTTTTTCAAGGGCTTAGATACTGATTCTGTTCTTGAATCAACTGCCTAGACTTTTGTGCATGCTTTTACCAAGCACTACAAGTTGGATGGTATCTCCAGAACTAGAGATGGTTTTGCTAGGGCTGTTCTTCATGGCTTCTTAGAGGATTCTACTGCTCCTTCCTCCTTCCACGTTTCTTCTTGAGCTTTGGCCCTCTCCCATTTGCTAGGAATGCTGCAGCAGTGAAGGAAAGGACATAGTACAGTTGTGTAGAATCTTACCATAACAGTAGATGTCCCTTCCATCACTGCTGCAGTATTCACTCCCTGCCTTGCTTCTTCCCCTAGTCCTTTTCCTTTCTGGTGGTGCTGATTACCTCCTGGGTTTCCTTTGACTGGTGTCCTACTGGGGCAATCGGTTCTGAGGATGGTACATCCAGATGTCATCTTTATGCCCTATGCTATGCGAGGACTGTACTGGTGATGATCAGCACACCTTAAAGCAACAGTAGGCTTTGGTATACTGGCCAACATTGGGCTTCCAGGGCAGGGAATCCCATATGTTAGGAATACTGCAGTAGTGAAGGATAGGACATCTAATGTTCTCATAAGATTTTACACAACTGTACTTTCTCCCTGCATTTGTATGGGTTTCCTCTGGGTAGGTGTGAGTATTCAGTGTGAAAAAATACCATAGCAGGCTAGTCAGCTAGTGGTGTAACCCTTGGCTCTAGATGATTGTCACTGTTGAGGTGACACTCCAAACCCCACGTCAAAAATTGGAAAAATGGGTTGCAGATGGATGGATAGAATGGGGTACTGTTAATGCAGTGGTAAGATTAACTACTCCTGGCCATTTTAGAAACATTAGAGGTACTCCTAGGAGGATATGATCATTGATTTACTTACTACTGGCTTTGAAACTTCAGTCCCTTTAACTTACATTGACTTGAAGTATGGCTTCTTAATTAGTTCCTTATTGTGGGCACAGGAATTTACTGCGGTGGTGGTACTGTGTTAGCGTTGTCGCCTCACAGTTAGACATTGCCCGTTCGATTCTCAGTTAGAGCATCTTCTGTGTGACGACATGCATGAATGGGCGTTCCTTCGTTGAAGGTTGTGCATTAGGCCTGGCAAGCCAGCACGTAAAACTCTAATGACAATCATTAGCGGACTGGAGTTCCGCTGTGGCGACCCCTAACCAGGAAAAGCCGAAAGACACAAACAAACTTCACTTGTTACTAACACACCTCAGTTGCATTCAGGAATGCAGGCAGATCGTATTACATTGTGCCTGCATTGAAAGTGGAAGCCGAATGCTGATTGGCCAAGTTACACATGAAAAAGTCTGCTAACCAGTGAATTCAGTGGTTTTCCTTAGGAACTGGGCAATACGTCTAAAAAGCAGGGTATAAGGAAATGTAATATGCTTTTGCTAGCAGGGTGTAGTGAGATGTAATATGCACCTACTCTGGACATTATTTTAATTCTCTCAGACTAAAACTTGTAAATAGTTTATTTAAAGACGAGATCTCATCTGTTTCTAGTAAAGCAGTCCCTGATTTCCTTTGGTGCAGTGTTTAAATGAAATGAATACCTGCTTTAATCTTAGCATAAAGTGCCATGCCAGAGATAAGAATGTACGGCCAGTGTTTCAAGTAAGCCTGACAAAAGATATCTGTCAAATGCACCAGGAACTAGCAAAGTACACACACACAAAAATCCTGTTAAATTAGTTTAAATTCTCAAGGCTGTACAGTTCTGAAATGTAGATTACCATCATTCAAGCATCCTATGTGATGTCATAAATTATGTGACAAATAGAAGGAAATAAAGCAAGAGTTCTCAAAAGGCCAGACAAGTGCAGAGAGAAGCTGCAAGAAACAGCTTCAGGCAGAAATAGGTCGGGTAATCATGTTTTCTTTCTATAAGGCACTCTTGGGGTTGGATTAAAGGCAAAGTAAAAGTACTTCATGATGAGAAAAACCTGCTATCTTTGTGGAGCTGTTCTCTATGTGCCAAGAAGGGAAGATGTCTTGAGCAAAGCAAAAATGTTGTACAATGCAGCTTAGTAAGTCTGACAGAATATCACTCTAAGGAGGTCTGCACAATGCATTTCATCAGAGCTGCTGGTAGAGTATACAGCACATAACATGTGGTCTGTAATACTATAAATTGTTCTCTAGGGCCATTTCAGTGGAGAAGGCAGTCATTCTGCTCCTGCAGGACACCTGTGGAATTTGAGACAGCTGCTCATTTCTGATATTCAGTTCTTTTACAAGAAGTGATATCTAGATTCCAGAACAGTAACTGGAGATGATGCATTTTTAAGACTTCTGCCAATAGGAGGCATAAAAAGCTGTATAAAATAAAATACCCATACGACTTTTCAGCAAATCAGAAATGTCCTATAATGAGACTCAATGAAAGCCAAATACAAATGGTTGTGAATACATTTTCTTCTGAAGTAAGGTCTGCTACCTTGAAATGGGCAATGAAGGACAGACAGCAACCATTCCTATGACAAAATATGTTTTTGTTGTTTCAGATCAAGTAAATAAGTTGCTTGAAATAAACAAGTCATGACACTGAAATAATGCAAGTTTTTTTTTTTTTTTTTTTTTTTTTTTGTGGTAATGTAAGGCATCATTATCCTTATAGAGTAAATGAGCTGACTAACTCAAAGTCCTGACATTCTTGCGTTAGGTTGAACTTATCCAGTTAGGCAATAGTGTGACCCAGATCACTTCCCCATATGTACTGTGATAGCTCCGTACTTATTTACAGTATTTATTATAATCTGATAAAAATTGCCATGGTTTGAACAATTTTAGATTTTCTGTATTGTTATAAGTTGCCAGTATCTGTGCAACCTTGTACTGATTTGCTCAGAGCTGTTCAATACTAAACAACCATGTTAATGACTGCAACAATTTTACATCACATTTGACAAACTACCAGCCTTGAAACACATGGGATATATACTTTTTGCATTCCTACTGAGTTATTGTGATAGCCCTGCCCTTATTTTTGGTATTTACTGTAACCTGACCAAGAATTGCCTTGGTCAGTACTTTCAGAGTCTACAAAAAGAAACTAGCTGTTCCTAAGCATTTAGTTGATGTAGAACCTTTTGGTGTGTTAATTTGCTATTAGCCAGTGGGCTCATTTGAATATTTTAAGCTTTTCTGCATTGTTATACGTTGCCCACATATGAGCAGAGCTGCTCGTGCAGCCAAATATATCGATCATTATATAGACTTGTGCACTCACAACCTTAACTTTCTGTATTTAACCTAATCCACAGATTCCTAGTATACTTAATAGTCAGTAGTTGCCCAAAACCCCCCAGGTTTGCAAAGAAAGGTGCATTGCTCTTCATGTATAGACCCAGATTGTTTTTAAGACTACGTTTTAGACAGATAGCAATTCAGTTAATCAAATGGTAATCTCTTATGTGCTACTCCTCCTTCAACCACATTAGTAAGCAACTGGAATCATGGATTTCCACTTTTCAATGATCACTGTAGCGAGGCTGGTTGGAATGTGCATCCTGAGATAATGTAGTAACTCTCTTGTGTTACTAACAATCACTTACTACTTAAACTGCCAGAGTGTGTCAGAAGTTTTATATTATTATTGGTGGCAAAGCTCTTACATGATGCCACTACAAATAACAGGTAGGGTGGTTTACTATGGTGTTGAGTGGTACAGACAACCGCACATAGCTCAGACCAAACACATAGACCTACATATGCTGACACTCAAACTATTCTAATCCTCAAGTGCTTCCAAAATGTAACTAAGAAATAAGTATACTCAAGAATCTCAAATACACAATGCACTAAGCATCCACCTGGAATCACATATCCATAGGTTCATAGGTAAGTACTAGGCTATCTGCCTAAGGGCATCTGTAAGCCTATCCAGAATGTGTTGGCTTTCACCATCCCCTTAGATTAGTTCACTGTGCCTCTGTCCAGCAGAGCCATTAGTTCTCTGTGCCTCTGTCCAGCAGAGCCACTGCAGTGATCCCTGGGGTAAATTTTCTGTTTCCCATCCACTCATTAAGGTTTCTCATGAAGAGCGTTACTGAGGGGCTCTGCCTAATGTAGATTGGAATCCTGTTCCAAAGCATGGGGAGTCTCTGTGACAGGAATCTATCCCTCCAGCAAGTCTTATTTATCGTTGTGATGAGGTTTAGATCCATAGAGCGTGTGGCTCTCTGGGATTTTTTTTTTTTTTTTAGGTGGAGCACGTCCATCAATTCTGTGTTGGACATGGCCTTGTATGTCAGGCAGAGATCACCTCTGAGTCCTCTGAGTAAGCGGTATGCAACAGTGTACAGCTGGAGTTTCTTCAGTCGGGCTGCCTAGGGCATCTGTTTGAGCCCAGTAATTCTCTTGGTGGGGTACCTCTATGGTCCTTCCAGCTTTTGCAAGTGTTTTGTAAGGTACATCCCAAATGGGGTGTTGTACTCTATGATGGGTCTGATGAGTGATGAGCAGAGGGGCACAATAACCTCTTTTGCTCTAGATGCGAACCCTTTTGTGATTAAGTGGGCCACACAGAAGGATTTTCTAACCACTTTGGCAATGTGATTATCAAAGGAGAGGTTACTATCTACTTGGGTTCCCAGATCCTTATTACGTCTTCCATATTTAGGGGGCTACCACCTATGTGATAGTTTGTGGGTACTTTGTTTTTTCCAAAGGGAATGACTATGCACTTTTTGGCATTTAGCTTGAGGCCATGGTTTTGACACCAGGTGTCTGTCTCAGTGAGACCCTTTTGGAGGATGTCTGTGTCAGCTGGAGAGTCAGTTATAGCCCCTAGTTTGCAGTCATCTGTGAACTTGGTCAGCCGTAGTCTTCCTGTGCTTGCCTGTATTTCTGAGAAGTATATGCTGAACAGGAGGGGTCCTAGGACTGAGCCCTGGGGAACACCACTTGTAACTGGTTTAATGTCAGACCTAGCTCCTGCAACTCTTGCCATGTGGGTTCTGTCCTTGAGCCAGTTGGCAACCCATCTCGTGAAGTAGGGGTTTATGTTCAGGCTGGTGAGCTTGTCTATAATACCTGAGTGGGGAATGGTGTCGAAGGTCTTTGCGAGGTAAAGGTAGGCTGTGTGGACCACTTTTCCCTTGTCTATAGCCTTGGTAACTGTCTCAAAGAAGTCCATCAGGTTTAGGAGGCATGATCTGCCCTTAAAAAGTTGAACTGGGTAGGGTCCAGTGTTTGGAGGTTCCCAATGTCTCTGTTAATGAGATCCATGATAATGCACTCCATAGCTTTGCAGACTACGCTACTCAGGCTTATAGGGCGATAGTTCCCGTGGTCCGTTGTGGCTCCACCTTTGTGGAGCAGAATAACCATTGCTGTGCTCCACTCTGTGGACACATAGCCTGTGGAGAAGCTGAGTTTAAACAGTGTAGTTAGGTGAGGGGTTAGTTCATCTTTGAGCTCATGTAGGATGCAGCCTGGGACACAGTCCGGTCCCATTGATGCTGTGTTTTTGGCTTTGGAGAGAGCTGTTTTAACCTGAGTGTCTGTGATTTCAGGGGCACTACATTCTTCTGGTATTGGGGCCCTTTTTGGTGGTGGGGAGGTGAAGTTTGCACTGCACCCGTCTGCCAGGATGTTGGCTATATCAGTCAGTTCAGTGTATTTTCTGCCATTCTGCACTAACTCTGAGCAGATCTGAGAATTTCCACTTAGATTCTTGACATAGCTAAAAAATGCCTTGTGGTTATCTTTGGAGTCCATGACAATTTTTCTTTCAAAGCTAGGCTTGGATGATTTTATGAGGGAACGTAGTTTCTTGCTGATACTAATCAGGGATGTCTTCCCTTCTTGCGATTTTACTCTTTTCTGTACTAGCTTCCTCCTTCTATTGTATAGCTTGTTTATAGCAGGGGTACACCAGACTGGTTTCCTTTTCTTGGAGGAGTGAGTTTTGGTTTTGTTTGGGATAGCACGATCCATGCATTCTTGTAGGTGCCCATACAGTGCATTAGTAAAGGATTGTGCAGCTTGGACAGCGTTATCCTTTAGCATGGGGGCTTTGAAACTTCCCACCTTGGTCTTAAGTAACGTGAAGTTTGCTTTTGAAAAGTTATTCACGGTGGTTTCTTTGACTGGGGGTGGTGGTGGAATGTGGAATATCCAGAGTGATTAGTTTATGGTCAGATCTAACCAACGAGGGGATGACCTCCGGTGTAGAACACCGATCGCCCATGTTGGTGATGACCAGGTCCAATATGTTGTCACCTCTGGTGGGGGTGTTGACCAGTTGATCCAGGGTGTTTAAGTTTATAAATTCTAGGAAATGTTGGGCAAGGGAGGTTGTACTTGAGTAGTTTTCCCAGTTAATGTTTGGGTAATTGAAATCACCCAATATCAGGGTGTTTGGTGGGACCTTTATTTTTCCCAGTGTTTTCCAGGAATGTGGAGTGGGGGTCCTGGGACATGGTGGGTGATCTGTAGCAAGCTATAATTTGAATAGCAGTTTTGCCCATTGTTAGTTGCACATGGATGATCTCTGAAGCATCGTGCTGTGCCACTAACCTGGAGGTGTTTGTATCCTTGATGAATATGGATACTCCTCCACCTTTTGTATTTAGGTCCGGGTTTTGTGGCTGAAATGTATGGTATGAGTTGTAGCCTGGTAGTGCTGGGGTGGTCTCTGGAGCCTTAAACCAGGTTTCTGTTACTGCACATATATCGATTTTCTCCGTACTGAGGAGTGCCTCGAGTACGTGCATTTTGAGGTTTAGACTTCTGGCATTAAGTAAAATTACCCTCAGTTTTTTGTTACTTGTGCTATTTGCAGAAGTGGGTTTGTCTTTTTAACCTTGCCTAAAAAAGGCACTATGGGAGTGGCAAGAGCCTTGGCCAGTATTCAAAAGCCTAAGGGTGACAGGTGCAAGCCTTCTCTAGCAAAGCAGCATGGCTTGTCGAGCATGTCATCCCAGGCTGACAGACATGGGATACCCTTTGAATGACACCAGAAGCTTAGCCAATTGTTGAAATTGATAATTGTTTCTCTATACCGTGGTATCATTCTTGGTGAGGGCAGGATGCTACTCAGGGTCAGGATCATACCTGCCTGGGCTACGTGATCAGAGATCTCCTCCATGTCTCTTTTCATGGAGTCCAGGAAGGTATGGCTCAGGTCATTCACACCAACATGGACAATGACAAAGTCATATTTGTACTTGTTCTGGAGTGACCTGAGTGCTTTTGTTATGTGGCGGATCCTGGCACCCGACAAGCAGCTTACTGTAATCTTCTCCTTGTTCAGCCTAGCGAGTGGGATGTCAGTGTGCCTGACTATAGAGTCACCTATTACTAGTGTGTTGGGTATGTTATTTTACCTTAAGGGCTGTGATTGCATGGCACACTGGTTTTGGAAGGTATGGGTTTCATGTTTTGTGTTGGGAGTAGAGTTTGCTTGGATGTCTGCTTTGGAGGTCTCTGTTGCTTTTGCAGATTTTTATTTAGAGCCTCCGAGTATGTTTTTGTGTATTTATGTGTGTTTTTTGCCAGTGCTGGTTTCATAGGTCTATGTGAGACTGGTG
Source organism: Protopterus annectens (assembly GCF_019279795.1). Classification (NCBI taxonomy): domain Eukaryota; kingdom Metazoa; phylum Chordata; order Ceratodontiformes; family Protopteridae; genus Protopterus; species Protopterus annectens. The sequence continues at coordinate 467,092,303 of NC_056735.1, forward strand.
GTGTGATGCAAGTAATTCCCTTCTCTTCTTGACTGCCTGGTCCAGTCTTGGGTTGAGAGAGCTTAGCCTCCAGTTTGGTTGTATAATTGCATCTCTCACATGTATTTATGTTTGCTGGAAGGAGGAGAAGGTTTTCTGTGTACATGAGGCAATTGTAACATTGCCTCAAAATGCCCAGAATAGTACCTTCCATCACTTAACATCTGTGACAAGGGGCTTTCATTTATACCCTCTGGTAAGAGTAATATAACTGATCTAGTCACTGATATGAAGTTGTTTGTATGTAACATACAGCTTAAGCTAGACTATGGACAACAATTAGATACTAGTAGCAACCCCACATATAAGAAACCTAGTATATATGTACCAGTACTGCACCCTTTATTAGATACTTTCACTAAAATGGTAGAAGAAGATCTACACAAATTGAGTGGTGAGAATAAGAAGAAATGGTTTGGCAACATAACCCTGAGTAAGAGGACTGCCCTAAATACATTAGGAAATGACGACAAAATAGTCATTTGACCTGCAGACAAGGGGGGACTGGTGGTGGTACTTGATAGAATTCAGTATGAGAAAACCATGTCACAGATGTTAAGTGATGGAAGGTACTATTCCACTATACACATGGACGAACTGGAGACACACATTAGGAGGCTATTTCATATGCTAGAGGATTTACTTATGAGCAGAATGATAGAATATGATCTATGTATATTCTTTACTGTAACACATCCACTGATCTCAGTTATCCAAGAACTACCCAAGGTCCATAAAGATTCTTTTAATCCCCCTATGAGACCCATTGTAGCAGGGAGGGGATGGGTCACTGAGCCACTGTCCTTGTATATAGAGAAGCAGCTAAGACCTATAGTGGACCAATTGTCACATATTTTGAGAGATACCAAACAGTTCGTACTGGATTTATACAGTGACCCCGCTACAATCAGGTTTGAATTTAATCCTTGTGACATTAGATGTCCAGTCACTGTTTACAGTTATACCTAACCAAGATGGGGTAGAAAGTATACACAGATGTGTAAGAGGAAATAGTAATTATACCCTTTCACAAATTGATATGATTTGTGCTTTACTTGAGGTTGTATTAGAAAAATAGCATCTTTATGTTCAATGTCGTAATATACCTCCAGAAGGATGGCGTAGCTATGGGCACTTCTTGTGCCAACAGCTACGCCAACCTGGTCATGGCAGATTGGGAGAAAGAAAAGTTATTTGCCTTGGATAGTTTCACTGAGCATTTGGTCTTTTATAGTCATCTTGTGGACAACCTGTTTCTTTTGTGGACAGGTTCAGACATTGAATTGCAAGGTTTCTATGATGAAATTAACTCACTGACACATTATTTGAATTTTACGATGTAGAGATCTGACAATTGGCTATCCTTTTTAGATGTATATATAGAGAAGTTACCGAATGGGCTACTCAACACTGGAGTTTATAGGAAGCCTTGCTCTAAGAACTCCATTCTTCATAGGGGGAGTATGCATCCCAGTTATATTTTTAATAACATAGTGAAGGGGCAGGCCATACGTGCATCATGTTTGAACCCAACACAGATAGGGTTTGAAAGAGAACTATCCCATCTATGTGAAAGGTTAGCAGACAGGTCTTATAGTCTAATCCAGATTAATGCAGGTATTGAGAGGGCCCAGTTGTTGAGAGACAATGTTGCATGACCTTATTTTTCAGACAGGAGTGATTCTACCTGTCTTGGCACAACAGAGTGTCCAACCACTTGGAAATCTACAGTCAGAGTATCCCTTAACTACACACAGGACATTGGCCCAGTTAAAAATGTCTTTCATAGGCATTGGGGAGTCTTAATGGCGGATCCTGAGTTAAAGGGACTAGTAGGTACTGAACCCAATTTTGTCTATAGGAATAAGATGCATTTACAAAGTCTATTATGCTATCCTAGAGGTTTCAGTGGTGTGAATGAGCTTTACTCATCTATAGGTACGTAACCATGGAACGAAGGTAATTTTTGTGAATTTGTTTGTGTAGAATCTCATTTCACATATCCCATCACCCTACAACGGTTTGATTTTAGAGTAACTACTACTTGTAATACACAACATGTGGTTTATCTGGCTAAGTGCATAGCCTACACTGCGTTCTATGTAGGAAAAACTGATAGACGCCTAAGGGACAGGATTAGGGAATAGCTGTGCAATATACATATACAATCTCCTAACAATGCACTCTTGAAGCATGTCACACACACTAATGACCAGCATAGTTTCAAATTCCAGGTCCTACAAGTGAACATACCCAGTAACAGACATGGAGACATTACAAATTACACAGAGAGAATAGAAGTTGACTGGATCATCAGGCTAAGGGCAGACCAAAACCCAGGTCTTAATGATGAAGTCTCCATTAAGCCAGCTTTGAAAAATAGGAGATTGACTGTCAGATAACACAATTTATATTGTTATAACTAATGTCCCTTTCTGATGAGATTTTATGTTAAATTTAGATATGTTCTTTTATACATTTTAAATTACATAAAACTTGAACATATTTAAATATATTTTTTATAAATTGAAATATTTTTCAAAAACTGAGTTATTTTTTGTAAGTCGAATTCAAGTATGCATTCTTACTTATGTTTACATTTTATATTTATGAATGCATTTATGTATGTTTTTATTTCCATTTTTAGGGCATGTTTATGAGATGACTTTTTTCTGTTTAGTTTTTAAATAGATTAATTGTGGTAAGTGATGTCATATTTAGGTGGCTATATATTCTTTGTGTCCCTTTTTTTTATGTATTAAATGTCTGAGGAAGCCCAACAGTGTGAAAGCGCTAACCTAACTCTGCACAATAAATCTTTCTTCATTTCAGATTTCGTCCATAGGATTTATTGGAGTTTACTATTTGGAATTGTTTTCATCTAAGAAATTTATTTAGCATCGGAGCACTTACTCCTTAGTCACTTGCTCTATTGACTTTGTTTCAATTTCTATATATACTCTTATGATACTTTTTGTTATTAATTTATAATACTCAATAAAAATATTTGGGAAAAAAAAAGATCTGCGAACCAATGATGTTCTTTGATCATCAATTATTCTCAATTAGACTTGTCAATGAATATAATTTCCTTTTTTTTATGTACATATCAAAACACTTAAAAAATGTCTGGAATGAAGACAATGCTTCTGCTCTAAAAACAGTTGACTAAATCATCAAAACTATGCAGTTCAATTCAAAGCCCCATCTCTTTTCTAACAGTCTATTGAGAGGTGACCTCTCTCTTATGTACAGATCCTCAACAGACCCTATAATATCTGTTAGGCTCATATGTTCTTGCTAAGCTATTGATCTGTGAGGATCTTAGAAATTGCAGCCCTGCATTCTCATGGCATTTATTAGCCCTTATATTTTGCAACATGAATCTCCAAAACACAGGCAGCACAAGTATATTTTATCTCCTTACATTTTTCCTTTATTCATGGGGGCCAGAGGTGCTAAACCAGATGAGACTTTATGGTTACCCTTCCATATGTCCAAGATAAATTTGAATAGAGTAACAGAGGTACTTTGCTTTATGTGTAAGGGAAGCTGGTTCTATGAAAGTGGTATTCCCTGTGGTATATTCCTTTATGTGTAAGGGAAGCTGGTTCTATGAAAGTGGTATTCCCTGCGGTATATTCCTTTATGTGTAAGGGAAGCTGGTTATATGAAAGTGGTATTCCTGTGGTATATTCCTTTATGTGTAAGGGAAGCTGGTTCTATGAAAGTGGTATTACCTGCGGTATATTCCTTTATGTGTAAGGGGAGCTGGTTCTATGAAAGTGGTATTTCCTGTGGAATACTCCTTTATGTGTAAGGGAAGCTGGTTCTATGAAAGTGGTATCCCCTGTGGTATATTCCCTTCCCTTCAGCATAATCTGTTAATCTTGCATAAAAGACTCATTTTCTTTTCAGCTGCCTACCTTGCTTTCTTATTATCACTTATATATTACAGTTTTGGAAAACTGTATGTTTAACTGAAACTTTTTTGTCCCAGTTTTTTGAAAATATTTTGCATGCATATTTTATATTCCTAACTTCTATTTTGCAAAAACAAAAAAGTCTTATAAGTGCATGTAAAATGTTTTTGCTATTGTCTTTTTTTTGTCTTATTCCAACAAATCAGTATTTCTCTAGAATCATCCTTTCATTACTCCTTCTCGGCTTCCCAAAGACAATACCCCACTTATCATTTTACTTTTTTACACTCTGCAGATGTGTGTGATCATTTTTCTCCAAAACATTGTTATTGCTGTTTGTACTGAGATGCAGCAACATGCACAAAATAAGGTTTTAATAAAATGATTACAGTTATAAAACATAAAAAACAAGAACGACACATGACAAGTCAGACTAATGCAGAAGTGTTTTGATAAATGATGTAGGAAAGGTCAGTTTTCTATAACTCAAGACAGAATTTAAGAGGACTGGCCCCTAGATATGAGTCTTCATCACAGATGGAACCTCTTAATTTAAAATGAGTGTGATAATAATGTGTGAGACATTTTTAATAAATCTATAAATGGTATATACAGCTATGGAAATAAGGCAATCTAGGAATAGTATAATTAAGATGCAAGTTATCATATATTACATTACTAAAAAAAAATGAAAAGCCAATAAGGATTACCAAGCACCACCTGCAGGGATTTTAATGGCTTTTATTCTTTTGGCAGCATTGCGGTGAAGTACCTCTTCCTGAAATCTATTTTTAGACTGAATAGAATGTTTAATACATAACAAAGGAAGCTTTAAAGGAGGGTCACATGATGTTTTACAAAAGCAGTCTGCGTTAGAAATTGAGTGCAGAAAAATCAAATATTCACAAAGTGTTCCTTCTAGCAAAAATAAATGCTGGGCTTACACGTACGATACAGAATATTATTAGAATGCAAATATGCATTTACTGTACCTTATATAAGGGAAACAATTATATCATTTTTAATAAGATATATATGACATATGTCTAGAATCAAGAAAAAAAAAGTCTTCTGAAAACAATAAGGGACTTGAGAGCCAATAATTATAGTAATTACTATCAATAATTATGAAAACCTTCACTGCTTTATTTTGAGAGAAAAATATTAAATTATGAAAATCTTTAGTGCTTTATTTCCTGAGAAAAATATCCAGTAAACAAACAAAAAAAAAGACATAATGATCTGGACTGTATTACACTAAAAAATATACATACTTTTGGAGCACATTATGTAAGTGGATAATGCTTAGTTTAACCATAGTTGGAGTGACAAATCTGAGTAACAAAAACAGGGCCAGCAATGTGCAAAGCAAGCATTATCCACACCCAGACATGGTTTATTGTTATTATACAGTTCCATTAGTTTTGTGTAGTACTGTGTATTTCTTATAACTTTGTGAGTATGAGTGAGTGTGCTTGGGCGTATATGTGCAAATATGTATATGTGGGTGAGTGTGTGTGCGCGCGTGTGTATCTGTGTGCTTTCCTGGGATTCAGAAAGTCATAACACACTGTGCTACCCTGTAGTCTACAGGATTTTGAAGGGTGCTTTACCTGAATTATTCAAGGACCTCTGTATCACTATAGCTATATACAGCTGCCAGCCTGTAGTTCAGGGTGCACTCTTACTATCAAAGCTGCACAGAACTATGAAAATCCAGAGACATAGCTAATGCTCATTAAAATAGTGCTGTAGAGTAATTCAGGGACTATGTCATTTGGGTATGGAGATGAATGAGTGCATGCCATTTTTTTACAGTGTATACACACTAAGTTCCATGAAATGGCTGGAGACATGAGTGCAATTGCAGAATCCATTGTCTAGCTGCCCATATCAATTTGTCTACAGGGGCATGTTTGCAGATGTCTGAATGTCTGTGCAGATGACTAGGCAGTCTCACAGTAAAACAGTTTTTTTTATTTATTTTTTCACCATTTCAAGTACTCTTTTGGTGTAGATTCTATCCTGTGCGCACTCTGAAGATCCTTTGAGTAGAATCTACACCAAAAGAGTCCCTGGAGTGGTGATGAAAAAAAAAGAAAAAAAATGTTTTACTGTGAGACTGCCTAGTCATCAGAACTTTGGATTGTCTTGGTTCTGCTTTGTTTATGGTTTAGAATGTCTATGTGTGTGTGTGTGTGTGTGTGTGTATGTGTATGTGTGTACATGTCTGAATGTGTGTGTGTGTGTGTGTGTGTGTGTGTGTGTGTGTGTGTGTGTGTGGCTGTGTTGGAATGTAGCTATGTCACAAGGGCTGGTACAGCTAAAACTAGCATGATTAGGTCTAACAGACTGGTGTTTGATTCAGAGACATAATTAGCAACTACCTAGCTATTGCTCAGTTTGGGTTTAACATATCTCTGAATCACATTACAGTGCTGTCCAGCAATAACCATTCCAAATCATCAGGCTTATGTGTTCTTCCATATTACTCTACAAGTTATACCTTACCAGAATTTTATTTCATTTTATATATTGCTTTATTTCTCTGGCAGTTTTATTTCATGTGTTTATAAACAGTAAATGGTAATTTAGTTAAGTTTAAGTTTTTTTCATTGTTTTGCCTGCTTTGTTTTTTTCTTGTATCTTAATACTTGTTTGCTGTTTTTTGTTTCTCCAGTACCATCTTGTGCTGAGTAGTATTCTCCTGAGTGAAGTGTTTATGAAACAAAGAATGTTCGAACTACAGACACGCCAAGCTATTTATTAAACTAAAAACAAACAAGTGCAAACAATATGTGTGAATGCAAAGCTTTTGGGTAAAACCTTTCTTCAGTGCTAAACAGCATCAAAAGACATTTAACATAATTTATATTAAGACTCAAGCAATCACATGACAAAGGCTAACTAATAAAAACATTAATAGCATTTTAAAATTATATATATCAACAGAAATGAAACAAATTGAACAAAAACACCAAAAAGGAAAATAGTTTATTAACTTAATTAATTAATTAATTAATTAATTAATTATTAAAGGGGAGGGTCCCACACCCCCTCTTAATTATATATAACAGCAGAATTAGGGCATATTCCTTGATCCCACTGCACTGCAATCTTATACAAAAGGCTGCTCACAAAATCTCTGTAGAAAGAACATTTGCTCATATGAGCATTTGCACTTATTTAAAGTTTCAAAGTGAGTCCGCTCATATGAGTGATCAATGTTTTGAGCTGTAACCATATGAATACATTAGTAATAAGTAACAGCCATCTCCTAAATAAATGCATTTAAAATATTAGTTTGTTAAACAATTACCAAAAAGATGAGTCTAATAAAAGTCATATTTTGCCATTAAGATTTAGGCACAATTGTAGGCTTTCGAATGTTAAGAAGTGCAAAGCAAATGCAGAGTTCAAAGCTATCTTAGTAAAAAAATATACAAAACTTGTTAGTAGAAAACAGAATTGTTTAGTGCTTGAAAAGGTATAAACCGTTTGATCACAAGATCAGGACGAGGCCTGGTTATATCCTCAGCATAATGTTCAGCTGTCTACTTTATCACAAGTGATAAATATTACATTTAATACTTTCATATACGAAGAACTGCTACACGGCTAAGAAGATCATTGTTATAGGTGCTCTGTGAATTGCATCTTTTTGAAAACAGTCAAGATAATACAAATTCGTCTTAAGTATTCAGGCCCAAACTCTTAATGGAATGGCGTGCTATACATATATTTGTACCGTCATACCATTTCCATTTTTTTAGGTTGTTTTGTTTTGCTACAATGAACAGCAGTATAAATCTGTTGCTTTTAACTTATAAAATCTAGCTTTTATGCTAGGTAAAAAATATTTTAAGTCTTAAAATACTAACATAATTAATGGTACTGTAATAGGAAGTATGGGAGAGACTGGACAGCAGAAATTTGTTTAGTAAAATAATTCAATCCATTTTATCCTTTATATGCCTCAATGATGTAACTGCAAGAGGTTCCCCAATATTTTATTTGTGCCCCTATCCACATTCCAAATGCAGGGATTATAACTTCAGGATGTCTAATTGAAAAAAAAAATCCTTAAAACTGTTTTAATACTGATGTAGCACTGTCCAATTAGATGATTTGTAATGTTCTTACAGCCCAGTTTGTTTTCTGCTGTAATGATCATGTTTCTAAACTTCGCAACATTGTCTATCACTGACTATCTTTTGTATATGGAAAGTGTACATTGTTACAGTCTAGATGCATTCCTTTGCTCTTTTCACTTTTGCATACTATTGGCTGCACTTTGACCCCTAGCAATATACAGACAAGACTGTTTCACAGTGCACAGAACACAACGATTATGCTACACTATCCGGAAAAAGACAAATAAGTCAAGAGCTGCTATAGTGTAAGGGGTCTATGTTTACTCATCGAATGGCACATTCCTTGAATGGACATTCATCATGCCCATAGCATTGAAAGTCCATTTCATCAGGAGGCCAAATGATCATAAATAATATCACTGAGTGATCATAGTTGACAAACATAAACAAAATTGAATGTAGTGCGGACTTACAGTATGGTAGGGATAAAGAAATCTGCCCTTGCCCTACTGTAGTACGATCTCGGAGTTGGTATATATAATGATGAAATCTGCAAAAAATCTGAACATTTGGGAGACATGGCAAGGTGGGTGTAAACATGACAGAGATTTTTTACTGTCTTTCTGATAGCACTCGCCAAGTGCTTTACAGCTTTGAAAGTCAGGATAACACTTAGCATTTGTTTTTTTTTTTCTGTAAATAGTAGTACCTGGAGCAGGTAAAGGTCCATGCACTACAAAGAATTATGATCGTGATCCCAGTCCTAACCCTTTACTATGTGTTCTTGTCATGCAATCAAAGATTCGCCTATTGAGCTTTGCTTTTCAGGTGAATTTATTGGCATCCGTATCATCAACACACAATAAGCAGGTTATGATCAATGACCCACTCATAATCCTTTATGCTATTTACAGATTTGACTGTTTAAGGACATATTTGTATCACTGTCAGTTTTTCTGGTCAAAATATGTAGCTCTCCTGGCATGCTTGTCATTAGTATACTTGCCAAAATGGTCGAAAAGCAGATCCATATCTAAAATGGAAAGAATACCCTTTCTACCAATCATATCTTCATGTAATTATGTATGTATTCACTTTGATGGGAAATCAGTGAATCTGATAAGTGCAGTGGAGCACAGTATTGAATATCCTGGCCAGACAGCAGAAAATGTTGACAACAAGCATTCCCTTATCTACTGAATGAACTACTGGACAGCAGCGGTTGATCATATGACCTGTACTTCCTCTCCACACGAAAATTAATTTGCTCTGCCCTGTTTATTAAAAACAACTAAAAAACTGCAAAGATTGAAATGTTTATAAATTAATAAACCCGATAACCTCTTTTGCTTCTTCTTTATTTAGTCCACAGTGTAACATAACAAATGTATCTATTTATCTATGTATACAGTAATGAAAAAAACACTGTCCCTAAGTTTCAGACCAATCCCCTTCACTCCCATAAATGTTTTTATACAATAAGTGGAAAATGCATTTTAGAGACAGCTTTTGGCCACAATGATGATGTCTTCATTATTGTCTCATTAGCCTACCTCTGAATTCATAGGTTCATAAGATGATACTAGACTATTGGCCCAGAGGCCCTTATAAGCCTAGCCAAGAGTATATTTTCTGTTTCCTACCCAGTCATGTGAAGGAGGCCTTGTGATTGTCCTTAGTAGATGTGGCCAATTTGAACTCAAAGTTGGCTTTAGAGGATTTCGCCAGTGACCTTATTTGCATCTTCAGACAAAGGAGAAATTGTTTCCAACTTGGTACCTGCTCCTTCTTGGTCCTGGACAGCATTTTTTCCCTTTTATTATAGAGTTTGTTTATTGCTGGTGTCCACCAGACAGGTTTACTTTTCCTTGAGTAAGATGATTTGGTCCTGTGAGGTATTGCTGAGTCCTTACAGCTAAGTAGGTGCTCATATAGTTTTTTGATGTAGGCTTGGACATTAGTGCTAGTTCCAACTGAAGGGACAGTGACTGTGAAGCTTCTTATACCTGCTCTCAGGAAATTGTAGTCACCTTTGGAAAAGCTTTTTTGTTTGACCCTGACAGGGGAGGGGGAGGGTCAGGGGAGATGGTGACTTCAAAAGTGATCACTTTATGGTCAGATCTTACCAAGTAAGATGACACTATAAGGGTGCTACAGTGGCTACTCATGTTGGTTAGTACCAGGTCCAGGATATTTTCACCTCTCATGGGGCTGATGACCAGCTGATCTAATGCACTGACATTGATGAAGTCGAATAATCTCTGGGCATTCATGTTTGGGCTGGAATAAGTCTTCCACTCTATGGCTGGGTAGTTAAAGTCACCCAGGATCAGGGTAGAGGATTGAATCTTGATGGATTCAAGTAAGTCCAGATAGGTGGAGTGGGCATCCTGAGTCATAGTTGGGGGTCTGTAGTTAGCTATGATTTGAAAAGGTGTTTTGTCAACAGTTAACTGCACTTGTATTGTCTCCTGTGCATCAGACTCTTTGATCAGCCTGGAGGTGTGCATGTCCTTGATAAATATTGAAACTCCACCTCCTTTGGCTTTGTAGCCCTCCGTTTGGGATCTGAAAGTACTGTAGTATGAGTAACCTGGTAAGGCTGGAGTGCTCTCCATTGCTTTGAACCAGGTTTCAGTGACTGCACAAATGTCAGCATCCTCTAGGCTGAAGAATGCTTGCAATGAGTGCAGTTTCATGCTAAGACGCCCAGTGTTTTGCAGCATGACCTTTAAATTTCATTTAGAAGAATTGCATTTTTTCACTAGTAGCACTGTTAGACCTGTAACAGTCATAGTATTTATACTGACCACCTGAGCACTGAATTGGCACAGTCACCCCCAAACACTTGTATTCACTGTCTTACACACGCACACACACACACACACACACACACACACACACACACACACACACACACACACACACACACACACACACACACGAGCTTGTGCATGCACACATGTACATATACACATTTGCACTTGCACACATGCCCACATATAAACACGCATACGTGTCCATGCACACATGTACATACACACAGTTGCACATGCACATGTAGACATACACATAAACACACATGTATAGACAGACCACCTGTTCAACAATAAACATCTCCCCAAATTTCAGTGAGACTCTCAGACACACTCATCCATTTGACCATATGCGCTCACATATCCACACTCTTGTTTGTTCCTTACCTAACTCCCCACAGCAATCACCAAGGCAGACACACACACACACAGATTCATCCAACTTCATTCATGACAGACACATACACACAAACACTGTAGCACACCCCTGGCCAACACATCTGCAGAGAACGTCTCTGAAGTTACCTACACCACAGCTACATCCACTGAAGTCAATGGGTGACCACTGTCTTTTGACAGTGTTAAATTCCAACCTCCATGATAATTTAAACAGATGAGTAATTCTCTGCATCAGTTGGCTGCATAAAGTAAGAGCCACAGTTTTTACAGAATAGTACACATGGCAAATGGGCATTAGCTGCTCCTCCAGATTGTCTAATGTAGCATGGCCAGCTGGATCACTCTCTATACTGATGCATGACTGGTAAGAAGTCACACAGATAGGGCAGATTGTGGATCAGTAAGGGATAACTGGGGGGGGGGTGCTGTCGCTGGTGTAAGGCTTCCCTCTCATGGTATTCCTCAGTAAGGTATATCTGGGGGGGACTGTCACTGGTGTAAGGATTCCCTCTCATGGTATTCCTCAGTAAGGGATAAAAGGGGGAGGGGACTGTCCCTGGTGTAAGGATTCCCTCTCATGGTATTCCTCAGTAAGGGATAACTGGGGGGGGGGGGGCTGCCACTGGTGTAAGGCTTCCCTCTCATGGTATTCCTCAGTAAGGGATATCTGGGGGGGGGGTGGACTGTCACTGGTGTAAGGCTTCCCACTCATGGTATTCCTCAGTAAGGGATAACTGGGGGGGGGGCTGTCACTGGTGAAAGGCTTCCCACTCATGGTATTCCTCAGTAAGGGATAACTGGGGGGGGGGCTGTCACTGGTGAAAGGCTTCCCACTCATGGTATTCCTCAGTAAGGGATAACATGGGGGGACTGTCACGGGTGTAAGGCTTCCCTCTCATGGTATTCCTCAGTAAGGGATAACTGGGGAGACTGTCACTGGTGTAAGGATTCCCTCTCATGGTATTCCTCAGTAAGGGATAACTGGGGGGGGGCTATCACTGGTGTAAGGCTTCCCACTCATGGTATTCCTCAGTAAGGGATAACTTGGGGGGGCTGTCACTGGTGTAAGTCTTCCCTCTCATGGTATTCCTCAGTAAGGGATAACTGTGGGGGGGTGTCACTGGTGTAAGGCTTCCCTCTCATGGTATTCCTCAGTAAGGGATAACTGGGGGGACTGTCACGGGTGTAAGGCTTCCCTCTCATGGTATTCCTCAGTAAGGGATAACTGGGGAGACTGTCACTCTTGTAAGGATTCCCTCTCATGGTATTCCTCAGTAAGGGATAACTGTGGGGGGGTGTCACTGGTGTAAGGCTTCCCTCTCATGGTATTCCTCAGTAAGGGATAACTGGGGGGGGGCTGTCACTAGTGAAAGGCTTCCCACTCATGGTATTCCTCAGTAAGGGATAACTGGGGGGGGCTGTCACTGGTGAAATGCTTCCCACTCATGGTATTCCTCAGTAAGGGATAACTGGGGGGGGGCTATCACTGGTGTAAGGCTTCCCTCTCATGGTATTCCTTTCTGAATTAAAATCAATATGAAGTAATGTTTGATATCATAAATGTATGCCTTCAAAGTTGACATTTATTTTACCTTTATCTTTCCCAGTTTATGTTTTAGCAATTGTTCAAACTACAAGCATTTTATACTGAAATAGCACTTTTTATTGTGCACCTTTCTTATGCTTTTATAGGTTTTATGTGCATGTACACCCCAATGAGGTTGAAAAAGGACCATTTGGATCAGTGGTCATCTCCGGTTCATAGGATCACAGGATCACTAGGTCAACTGTCAAAGAGCCTTTTTAAGCTTTGGCTTTCATGCCACAATATTCCCATTTATCAATGCCTGTTCTTAAGGGCATCTAGAAGCTTCTCCTGTCCCTAGAAGACACAGGTGACAAGCCAGCGATGAATTTAATGATTTCCCATCCATCTATTAAAACTGTGTTTGAAAAGGCTCAAGAAGAGCTCTGCTTCATATGAATAGGAAGTCTTTCCAGAGAAGGGTTAGACTCTGAGAAACATACCTGTCCCTCCAACATGTTTTGCTTATGTCACAGACAAGGTTTAGATCCTTAGAATGGGTAATTATTGTGTTGTTCAATTTGTGAATGTGTAGCAGATCCATTACGGTTAGAATGCGAATACCATTACCACCAGCTGTCTGTAGGAGCATGAGTGCAGGGCTTTCAGGAAGTCTGCAGGAGACATATTATTTACACACTGTATTCTATTAGTGAGGAATCTCAATAGCCACTCCCGTAAGCAAACAGGTTAACAAGCACAATTTAAAGAAAGAAAATACAGATAAACCAACAGATAAACACACAATTACAAAATCATAGCATTCTACCACTCATTACTTATTATTAGCAAAGTGAAAATACATAGCAAACCTTCCCATATAAGACCTCATTTTCAAATTGTAGAAATCAAAAAAGGAATCTCTATCTATAGGAAATAAATCAAAATGTAATGGCCTTTGGGAATTTTAAAGCTATCTGTTACAACTCTGCCTTCTACCCCATGGCCACCACAATTTAGATTTGAATCTCAAAATTCCCTAACTCCATTTCAATACAATCACACTCCGAAAAATCAAACAACACACACAATGAAGAAGCTACCAATGCAACACAGTGTAGGTTCATGCAGTGAGAAAGCAACTTCTCACCCCCCACACTTTTTTCTTAATGGCCCTCAATGATAATAATGCTGATTATATAATATCTTGTACATCAGACATGATCCCTTAAAAATCACACTCATCAAACAAACAGCCCATTCAAATCAATACACCCCAGAGATGTCATATCTTAATGAAGGCTTTGATTTCAACACTAATGTTCATCAAGTAAGGTCAAATGCAGAATCTTCTAAAAAAGCATCATAAGATCATTTACCAAACATGGCCATGGCGTCAATCTTAATTTAGCCATAAACTAGCCAAGTGATGCCTGTCACTAATATATTAGATCTGAGCATCATTATTTTTAAGACATTATACAATAGTCATTACCTTAGTGTATTTGCATCTAAATTGTGAAAAGCAGGAGCCTGGTAAGAAGGTTTGACCAATCAGACCCTTAAAACAGACATAAAACACACAAATAACATACTATGCAACTTTCTGATGGGAACACTGTTGCCCATGACATTTAAAGACATGAAATAATAAATTAAAGCCATATTTCTTTAAAAAAGTCAGTTTTGTGGCAACGCCTTAAGTAAAAAGAAGAGCGTTTACAGTAATAAAGCTGGCAAGAAGCTGCTTCCATTCAAAGCAAATTATCTTGAATAATGCCCCTGAAAGAAGTCCCTAGTGAATTACTTTTTATTGAAACTATGCATTTATCAAAAAAGGCACTGAAATGGACCTTCTCTGACCCTTTACTTATCAGATATCAGGCAGATCACAACACTAAGGTTAAATTTTGTAGTCTAGAATAGTCATAGAACCAGCATGTTTTGAGTACACGGTGGCAACTGTAAAACCCAGGAAAATGCACACAGGCATTTTGAAAGATGCAAACTCTAAACAGTGGAGCTAAGGACTGATAGTTTGATTCTGGATTTGTGAGATAGACATCTTTACCACTAACCAAGCATGCTACTACATACCGCTAGAAATATAGTTAAGGAACTGCCTACAATTACAAGTCAGTTTTAAATAGACATAGCTCTAGCTCTAATATACTGAGATCTTTACAAATAAGAACAAACTGATAAAAACAACTCAGGTTACCAACTCCAAAAAACAGCTTGAACTCCAAAAAACCTCGCTTACAGCTCCCAAACACAGTAAATAACCGTGAACGAATATAAAATACTGAGATCTTTACAAATAAGCAAACATGTTGCACATTGCCTGTTATATAGTTGAACATATAACTATATTCAAATTAACAGTCTGTCTTAAAGAGACAAAGATCTTTATATGACATATGAAACAGTATGAATGTTTAGAAAATATAGTTTTTAGCAACTACCTACTTTAATAAATGGCATTGCTGAACCTAAATAAAGTAAGCAGTTTAATATATTGTGTGAAGTAAGGATACACTTGTAAAATAAACAAAAAGCATAATGCTTTGCACATTTAGTGCAAGAGAAGTACCATAACAAGATTTTTCAGTATTTAGGTTCATAGGTTGGTACTAGGTTAACTGCCTTTGTGGGCTATTTTAAGCCTAGCCAATTGCCTGCTGTGAGAATCAAACTCGGTACCTTGTGTCTGTGAGACAAATGCTTTAACCATTACACCAGACCCCCGAGATGAGTCTAATGTTTGGAAGTTCCCTATATCCTGACTGATTAGTTCTATGAATATCTGCACTTCTTGATCTTTTTTACAGTCTTTAGTTAGAACTGCCTTGGTGCCACTTCCGTGAGAGTAGGGGGAACCAGACTCATTTTCTGTCCCAGGACTGCATAAATGAAAGAAGTGTGTGATGTTTTTTAATTGATCGCAGGGACTTCTTTTTTTTTTTTGTTTTTATATTCTTTCCACTGTCATTTAAGTGCCACAGTGACACAATGCCTTGCTCATAACCTACCAGCAAGTTCAGATTTACATTACCATATCCACTGTTTTGACGTTTTTTCTCACATTGTTTAGTCACAGCTGAATTAATTGGGTGTTTCTGTGATGAATATTTGTACTTTTTCACCTTTTCTACACTATTTAATTACAACTAATGCACTTAATGCAGCATCAGTTAGCAATGATCTGTATAGTCAACGATATCTCACCACATAATTCACCCTTGTAATCTGTGTAGATGCCAATGTATCCCAGTTTAATTTTCCCTTAAAATACCCTTACTGTTTAGACAATTTTTTTTTACTAATAGGACATCGACTTTGCGCATGGTTGAGCATTGTTCATCAAGTTCCTTGTTTTATTGACCTATTCGATATTTAAATTTCCCTAATTGTAGATCAGTAGCTATGGATATGGACTTCCTGACTCTCTATGTGGCCATTCTAGTTGATATGGGTATTCTGAGGCACTGAAGCAATTGCTTCATATACACTAACAATCCACTTATTCTTAAGAAAACATATAAAGTATGTGAGAGGTATAAATACACTAACACTGCAGGCAAAAATCTCTCCTACAGCCAAAACTAATTTTTAGAGGTTGTCATTGACACTTGTACCACACCGACTGCACAGAGTAAAGACCCTACACATAAAACTACTTATGCTGAGGCACACAATACCACTGTATCCAATGACTCTGCTACTAAGCCTTTAAAGCAACTGGCACACAGCCAAACTTTCTGGTTGTCGGTGAATCTATGGTGAAGCATACCGATGTTACGCATACCAAACTAAGTAAGGAGAAAGTCATGGTTAGCTGCCTTTCCCTTGAGTATATTCAGCAAAAAATGATCGAGCTTACTGATTTTGTGTCTCAGGCATGTATGAGCCTAGCACTGAGCAGCACACTATGTTCTCCAAGGATGATGCCACATTACCAACACAATATTACTGATTTCAACAATTGTTTTAGCTTCAGGTGCCAGTCCAAGAGGATACAACATCTGATGGCCTGGGAGGACCTGCTTTGCCAGTGACGGTCTTGTCTTCTCTAGACTTCCACATATTGCCAAAAACCTTTTCCACCCCAATAGTGCCTTTTTTAGGCAATGCCAAACTGATAAGCCTCCTGATTTAATTGGACCTATGGAGGAATATCTGAATGTGGTACTGTTCAGTGTTAGAAGTCTTAACAAGAAAATCCACTCCCTGCAAGCCTTCCTCTCCCTGGATAATGTAGACATCTGTGTAGTAATAGAGATACGGTTTAAAGTCATAGACAACAGCCTTGCAATTCTTTTCACACCTTTACACCAGCTACAGCACAGGAGGGAAATAAAGGAAGACGAGTCTCAGACTATATTAAAACCAACCTCACATCCAGACTAGTTAAGTGTGCAACTCAACATAAACAGGGTCATGTGCCATATCCCTGCAACCTATAGGATTCTCCTTTATGTTTCAGGAAACCCATGCTACCTATCTCAGTGTACTAGAGTCCCTCACCATTCAATGCAATATGATATTCATGGGGGATTTCAACTCATACACCACTTATAATGTATAAGCCCAGCAATTCCTAAACTTTGTTAATACCAGCATCCTAGAACAGTTGGTCCATTCTTCTAGCAGTGGAACAAACATCCTTGACCTTGTACTCACAGACATGGTGAAGCAATGTTCCTCATCCACTGTAATGTCTTCACTCATAAGATCTAACAATGAGCCAGTATTACTGAAATACAAATTAAATCTGGAGATCCAGTGAAACCAAAAACCTTTCAGAACTATTCCAAGGGTAATCTCTCTACTAAATGACACCTTGGCTAAATTCCAAGCACCCCCAAACTTAACAATCACCATAGCATATGCTTAGCTATTTAGAAAATCTCTGTACAGTCATATTGATAGCTGTAGGGAGCGAGCCGTGCCGACTCATATTAAAAATATAACAAACTCAAAAAACAAGCCCTCTGGTGGAATCACAATATCAATCAGTTATACAACAAAAGAAAAAAAATCTTAGTCAAAGTGAAGGAGGAACAAGGCCCTAAATACTAAAAGCTGCCTAAACAGGTAGCTAAGAGGGTAAATTAATACATCAAAGGCTAAATTGAAGAAAAGACAGCTTCTCAGGCAAAGGACAAACAAAAAGCATTCTCTAGCAGATTCCATAAACTCAGAGGAAATAGGCAACAATGTACAGAACTTATTGTAAATGGCATCACCAACACTGAACTGTAGGCCATTGCCAACCTTTTGGCTGATAGGTTCATCTCAATTTTCTCCTCTCACTCCCCTAATAGTCCAAAGGAAATACTACATACCACAATCTCCCCAACTATTTCTATGGAATTGCTCATCAATGCACTTTCCAAAGCCAAAAAACTGCATCAATGGGCCTTGATAAAATCCCGGGATGCTTAATAAATAGCAAAAAAACATGATCTCTCTAGTCTAATTGAATCACTTTTCAACTGGAGCCTACATTCAGGTTTTGTGCCCAAGGAATAGAAGATAGCTACAGTCATTCCCCAACATAATGGAGGTCCAACCACTGATGGGTGTAACTACAGGCCCATGAGTCTGAGCAGCCTCATTTGTAAAGCCATGGAAAGAATGAGGACATTGATAACCTGCAAATGCTGGACCCATCACAGTTTGGCTTTGTTAAAGGAAGGTCTTGCATATTAAATCTGATGGCCTTTTTTGACAGAGTCACCAAAGCAATGGATGAAGGCAAGATTGTGCATGCAGCTTACCTCAACCTGACCAAGGCTTTTGATAGAATACCCCACTCAAGCATTATAGACACGTTTACTAATTTAGGTATAAACATTTTTTTTTACCTACTGGATAACTAACGGGCTCAATGACAGGACCCGGGAGGTCAAAATAGATAAAGCCAGCTAAACCAAGAGGCCAGTAACTAACAAAGTCCACAGGGCCCGGTACTGGGCCTAATCCTTTTTGGCATCAATTTCACTGGAATGGAAGCAAATGCTGAAGGTCTATTGCTGACTAAGTCTGCAGATGATTGCAAGCTGGGAGGTTATCACCAACTTCCCTGCAGACATTAGCATTTTTCAAGAAGGCCTATCTCTGACTAACAAATTGTGCCAAAGCCATGGTCTTAAACTCAATGCTAAGAAATGTATAATTGTATCTTTTTGGAAGTCAACCATCCTGGCTAATTGCCATGTTGATAATACACCCCTAAGAGTTGACCCAATCAGGGATCTGGGTATGCACATAGACAGTAGCCTTACCTTCGACCACAGTGCGGCCACAGTGGTGAGGAAATCATTTTATGTTACACAACTTATAAGTAAGGGCATTGCATCCATGTCCAAAGAGGTCATTATACCACTGTACCCTGCCCTTATCAGACCAATCATAAAGTACAATGCTCCCTTCAGTATGTATCAGACCAGGAATATCAGGTTGCATATCAAGCTGCAATATCATACATGACATTTGTTTAGATTGTCACAATTGTTATGTACAGTAAATTAACATATCAAGATAAGGCTTATAGACTGGTGCTTTTTATTTTTTTTTAATTTTTATCAGAGTTATTATTTTTCACTCTAAAGCCCTGCCAGTGGTTATTTTCCATCTGACATATTTACTGGATGGAATATAGTTTTGCTATATATATATATATATATATATATATATATATATATATATATATTAGATATATAGATATAATAGGACTATATATATTATATAATTAGAATAGGACTATAGATATAAAAGGATATAACAGCAGAAACCAAAGTAGCTCCAATTGCAGAAAAGATCAAAGAGATCAGATTATGGTGGTTTGGGAACATGTGCAGAAAAGAAGACAATCTGGTGAGGAAGATTTGGGACAGGCAGGAAGAAGGTACAAGGAAGTGAGAATATCCAGCAAAGAGGTGGATGGATTGTGTGAAAGATCAACTGCGACAGTCAGGCATGAGTGTTGAAGAAGGCAGGAGTGTGGCACTGAATCAAGAGAGTAGAGTTGGCGACAGTTAACACAATACCCTGACCCCATGTAGAAAAATGAGAAAAAGGGGGCTGATGATCATATATATATATATATATATATATATATATATATATATATATATAGATAGATTTTTCAAATGGCAGATTGTCTCACCTACTCTTACAAAGCGGAAATCAAAATAATATATATATATATGTTTTAGATATTAAACCTTTCATAACAGTAAATTGGAATAAATACATAACAAGACAGAGACAATAAAAACAATATTCAAGAAATGGAAAAACAAGCAAGCTACAATAGGAAATGAAAGTTTCAGGTAACTCATCACATGCATTTTTTTTCCCTTTTCTTTTTAACCAATAAATTACACTGAGGCGAATTAAGTGGTAATCTGGAATATTTCATTTGATTAGGGGATGGTCAGAGTAATACAATGCGCAGGACAGTAGAAATGAGGTGAGATCAAACCTGGATAAGTTTGAGAACTACATGTCCTTATTGCTATGTGCTAAACAAGAGTAACATACTTAAGTGACACATCAAAATTCATTCATCTACTTTCATGGAAATGAATACTTAAATTGAACAGATCTTTATTTTCAGTAGATGACAAAAATTTAACAAAACTTAGTGTTGCAGAGAAAACAGATGCTGACAGTTAGTCGATAGAATATTCATCAGGTTTAACCATTTCACTATGACATGACCTAAGGGAAAGCTGATCTCAATACAAAGAAAGTGAAATATCTACAGAAGTTTCATCCCAAAATATTTAAGGTACATTATTATTAATGTAATATGCAGACTGAAATATGATAATCTTAGCACTCTGATTGCACCATATAGTTCCAATTGAATACCTTCATAAAAATAAAGAAATGATTATGATGTCTTTCTTGCAAAACAAAGCAAACAAAAATATACTGTAAATATTAAAACTCACTGGAAAATAAACATTCAGGTGCTATGCAGACAATATTTATCCCATAGTTTATATTTACTTAATTAATCTGAAAAATGCATTCTACAAATACAATTTCATTTACTGTCATTTGCATAAACGTTGTACAAAGGGACTGGAAATTTATTTATTTCACCTTTTGACTTTTAATTTACAGTTCTGACAGCAAGCAGCTATGCAAAGAATATTTTCATATTTTGCTTAGGGATATAAAGTAGAATGCAGAGTAACAGTAAACTTAAAAAAAATGAACTATCAAATTCTAGTGTACAAAATAGCTGTAATGCACTGGAATCTTTTCCTGCAGCACCTGCTCTCTTGGTGTAAGTGGATAAAGCCCTAACAATGACCCATATGACCAGTCCTTGACTACTGCCTCACACACCTGCTTGTGTCAGGGAGGAGAGGAATACAAAGGCTATTAATAGGCTGGTACCGTCTCTTCAGGATGAGCAGTAGGAGATGTCCTGGGGAAGTGTACCATTGCCTCCATAATGAGTGATGAAACTAAATAGAAATTAGTAATAACAGGCAGGGGTGTTAGATGGACCAGAACAGAAAATGAACCACAGGGATAGGATAATCCTCTCAAAGTGTCCGATTTCATGCTTTCAGTATGCATCTGAAAAAACAGTATATTGTGAACATTAGGAATTAGAGAAAACATCCTCATCTCCATATGGGTAACACTCAGCCCTCACCATTAATTGGATAAATGAACCCCAGGATAATGAGCAGGTAGGTTAAATGATCAAGGGGTAAGTCTCAGTAATCAGGGAGGAACAGAGCAATAAAACATTTTTCACCTAATTACTAGAGAGAAAAAATAATGAAATTCACTACTGCCTTTTTTGTAAATAAATCAAGCCCTACAAAAAAAAACATTTTCATCATAACCAAGGAGAAGACGACAAACCTACATGATCTGCATGTCATTACTGTTAATTTTTACTAATACTAGGCAATCTGTTGAAGTTTGTGTTAGGATGTAATCTTAATATCTTGAACTATAGAATATGTTTGCTTAGAAATGCATCCAGGAAAGCATTTAATATGGAAATGATTTTTTTCAAATAATATAAAACCACAGGGAAGTCTTTATTTGAGTAACAGTCAGCTCCCAGGTAGGGAAACTGAAAGATGAAAAAAAAAAAAAAAAAGACTATAATTAAGCAGACAGATGGCTTCCAGCAAGAAAGGGAGACCTACTGGCAACTTCTGAGATTTTCTTATTCTTAAGATTACCACAAGAAAAAAACATCAACACTGAAGTAAGAAAAAATGGCTGACTGAAAAACAATAACCAGATTTTATACACTATTTTTAAAAAGACTAAATGTTTTGTGGTAGGTCCAATTACGGTTATTAATAGAACACACGGTTATTAATAGAACACACGGCTATTAATAGAACATGCTGGAGGGACAGATTCATCACCCAGAGACTCCCTATGCTGTGGAACAAAATCCCGGTACATGTGAGGCAGAGCACCTCGCTGGCCTTGTTCAAGAGGAATCTTGACCAATGGATGGGGGATCGCAGATATACCCCAGGGATTACTTCAGTGTCACTGCTTGACAGAGGCATAGCAAAATAATAGGCATAGTTTTATTCAAACTAAAGGGGTGGCGAAAGCCAAATAACTATGGGCTAGGCTTATAAATGCCCTTGGGCAGATAGCCTAGTATGAACCTATGAACCTATGAAAAAGTGCAGGAAGATCTTTGCTAATCAGTGGTACCCATAATGTAAAGGCAGACAGTAAGGGGACACAAGGTAAGTCAATAAGGCAGGCAGTTAGTGTGTAATGAGTGGGCCTGAACATATCATTCAAAGGGGACTATGTCCATATTGAGTCTAAATGAAATTGCTGCTGCTTTGTGAATGTTAAAGTTCCAGAGTTTACATGTACTGAGGCTGGATGACCAAGTCAAAACAGATTTACCTTATCCCACAGTAAAGAACTTTGGCAACAACAGACAGAACTGATTATTTGGTCTTTTTGGACCACAGCAGTAATAATTCCCATTGGTCAACTGCTAAGGAATGGTTGCAGTGGCACAAAGGGCAGGGATAATATAAAAAAAAAAGACAATTCAAACATTTATAAGGCATAAGGTATTGTATTCATTATCTGTTAAAAGTGAGACTCAGACATCTGTCAGGAACTGCATCCAGTATGTGTTCATCAGGAGGAAGGGATATTACTTGTCTGAGCATGAGGAAGAGATCTCAAATATTAAACTGAAAAAAAATCAGACACCAAAAGTAAACCTTGCAGCAAATGAGTTTGTTATACAAAATGTAATGCTGGACTTAATAGGTTTCAGGAAGTTATGAGAGACAGACTGAAATGTTAGCAGCATTAACTCAATCAACATTTCATTGGTTCTCTAAAATCTTAATACTGATGAAATACATCTACTGTAATGGTGATAATAGCATCATAGGTGGTTACTAGGCTAATAGCCCTGGGGTTCTTACAAGTCTAGCCAAGAGTTTATCCCCAAAAAGAAACCTCAGTCAGCACCTGTCATCGCTGTCAATGAGGGATACAGGTGGAATCCCAAGACAAATTTGTGGTTTCCCATCCACTCAGCAAGGTATTCTGTTTGACATGTATGGGAAGTCTATTCCAGAGATGGGGCAGCCTCTGGAGACATACCTGTCTCTCCAGCAGGTTTTGCTGATGTTGCATATTAAATTCAGGCCTTTTGAGTGGGTAATGCATGAGGAGTAGTCTTATGGATATGAAGCAACTCTAGTAGGGCAGGGTCCAAAATCGCTTTGTAGGCGAAACAAAAATCACCTCTGAGCAATATGTATGATATCGAGTAGAGTGAGAGTGATTTCAGCCTGTCTGCATAGAACAAGTCTTACAGGCCATGGATTCTCTTTGTGAGGTATTTCTGTGGCCCTTTCAGTTGGTGCAGATGTTTGGAGATGTACATACCAAACAGGCATTATACTCAATTATTGGTCTAATGAGGTAGGAGTATAGAGAGGTAATAACCTTTTTTCTGGATGAAATCCCTTTACTTATGAGGTGAACCAAGTAAAAGGCTTTTCTGACCACTGCAGCTACATGATGGTCAGATATGAGATTGTTATCAACCTAAGTACCCAGGTCTCTCACCACAGATTGTGGGTTTAGGGGTTGTCGTTGATGTGGTAATCAGTAGTAGCCATGTTAGTCGAATTTTATGATGATACTTTTTTTGCATTTAGCTTCAGGCCATGACTTTGGCACTAGTCATTAGTTGCTGTGACACCTTCTTGCAGTATGTTATCATCATTTAAGTGAATGATAGCACCCAACTTGCAGTTGTCTGCAAACTTGGTCAGCCACAGGCCTTTTGTCTTTGCCTAGACCTCTGAGAAGTAGATGCCAAACAGTTGGGGCCCCAGGAAAGATCTCTAGGGAACTCCACTACTGACAGGTCTGCTACCAGAGGTGTATTTTGACCTTGAGGGTCCTGTCGGTGAGCCAGCTGGCCACCCACCTCATGAGACAGGGAATTATTCCAAGCTTTGTTAGCTTTTTGATGATGCCCAAGTGGGCGATTGTGTCAAAGGCCTTGGCCAAGTCAAGGTAAGCTGTATGTAATGACTTTCCCTTATCCAAGGCCTTGGTGACAGTCTCAAAGACATCAACCAGGTTCAGCAGGCAAGATCTACTGTTGACGAATTCAAACTGGGTGAGGGTCCTGTCGGTGAGCCAGCTGGTCACCCACCTGATGAGACAGGGATTTATTCCAAGCTGTGTTAGCTTTTTGATGATGCCCGAGTGGGAGATTGTGTCAAAGGCCTTGGCCAAGTCAAGGTAAGCTGTATGTACTCACTTTCCTTTATCCAAGGCCTTGGTGACAGTCTCAAAGACCAGGTTCAACAGGCAAGATCTGCTGTTGACAAATTCAAACTGGGTGAGGTCAAGTGCTTGGAGATTGCCTATGTCCTTGTTTATAAGATTCATAATAATACACTCCATGGCTTTATAGACTTGTCAAGCTAATGGGGCAATAGTTTCCAGGGTCAGTAGTGGCACCACCTTTGTGCAAGGGGATGACAATGACAGTTCTCCACTCTGCTGGAATGAAGTCTATACTTTGGCTGCGATTGAATAGGGTTCTCAATGGTGAAGCAGTTCTTGCTGGAGATGGTGCAGAATAGAGCCTGGGATACTATCAGGTCCCATGGAAGCTGTCTTCTTTGCCTTTAACACTTGATCTGTGGAGATGTGAGGAGTGGGCCTTTGGAGGGGACAGGAGGGTGAATTTTGCTCTCCCAGCAGGTTTGCTAAATCAACAGGATCAGTGTGAGTACTACTGTTAAGTATCAATTCGGAACAAACCTGGGCTTTACCATGGAGGTTTCTGACATAACTAAAGAAGGCTTTGTGGTTTCCCTTTGTTTCAGAGGCTAGTTTCGATTCATAATTGGCTTTGGAGGTTTTTACTAGTGATCTAATTTGCTTGTTGAGGCTAAGGAGGGAGTTTTTCCAATTTGGAATTTGTTCCTTTTTACCCTTGGACAATAGTTTCTTCTTTTTGTTGTAAAGGCCGTTCACAGAGGATGTCCAGCAAACAGGTTTGTGTTTCTTTTGGAGCAGGTTTTAGTTCTGTTGGGTATGGCTGAGTCCATGCAATTGTACAGGTGCTTGTATACTGCATTGGCATACTGTTCAGCATAGGTGTCAGCATCATCTGAGGGGGGTGGTATTGTGAAGGTACAGATACCCTCCCTTAGGAGGTTGTTGTCAGCTTTTGAGAAGTTTTTCAGCTTGATTACAGCTCAGGGGGGTGGGATAGAAACTTCAAATGAGACAGTCCGATGAGGTGATCTTAGCAGGGAAGAACATACTATGGGAGTGTTGCAGTGGCCACCCATGTTGGTGAGAACCATGTCCAGAATGTTATCTCCCCTTGTGGGGGATAAGACAGGCTGGTCTAGTGCATTAGAATTGATGAATTCAAGGAATCGTTGAGTGAGGGACAACTTGATGGAGTCAAGTAGGTCCAGGTAAGAGGAGTGGGTGTCCTGAGTCATGGAGGGTGGGGTCTACTTGGATGGATGTGTTGCCAACTGTCAGTTGCACTGGGAGTAGTTACAATGGTTCGTGCTGACAAATGAGTCTGGAGGTATGCCTGCCATTAATGAAGATAGAGACTCCACCACCCTTAGTCCTCCCAACCTCATAATGGGGTCAGAATGTGTGGATTGAAGTGTAGCCTGGTAAGTTAGGGGTGCTTTCCGCAGCCATGATCCCAGTTTCCGTGACGGTCACAGACATCAGCATTGTCCAGTGTAAGTAGAGCCTCCAGTGAGTGCTTTTTCAGATTAAGGCTCCTAGCCTTAAGCAGCATGACCTTTAATTGGCTTTTTGACAAATCTTTTATGTTGGAAGATTTTTCTTTGAGGCATTGCCTTACAAAAAGGCACAATGGGGGAAGCGAGAGCCTTGGCCAGGATCCAGAATCCCAGTGGTGAAAGCTAGAGGCCATCTCTGGCAAAGCATCAGGGCCTATTAACCAGGTTATCCCAAGCAGACATCCCAAGCAGACATATACTGGATCCCCTTCAAGTGACACCAGAAACTAAGCCAGTTGTTGAAGTCAATTATTTTTTGTTGATATTGTGGTAGCATTCTTGGTGAAGGTAGGATGCTGCTTAGGACTAGGGTCATACCTGCCTGGGACACATACTCTGAGAGCTCAATCATGTCTCTCTTCATATAGTCCGGGGATGTACATCTCAAGTCTTTCACATCAACATGGACAAAGACAGAGGCATACTTGTATTTGTTGTGGAGAGACTTAAGTGTGTGTGTGATGTGGTGGATTCTAGCACCAGACTGGTGACTGACTGTGACATTCTCCTTGTCAAGCCTGGTGAGGGGGACATTGGAGTATCTCACAACTGAGTCACCTATGACTAGTATGTTTGGTTTATTGTTATGCCTCATGGGCTGTGATGGTTTATTGTTTTGTCTTATGGGCTGTCTTTGTCAGACACTGGTGTGTTGTCTGCTGAGTGTGATATGTCTGGTGCTGCTGTGTGTGGAATGTTTGGGAGTGGGTGCTGTTTAGGTAAGATTTTATTAAGGACCTCTGCATAGCTGGGTGTGTGTTGTGCTTGGTTATGTGATGTGAGTGGTGCGGTGTTTGTACTGGCAATGGGTCTATACTGATTTGTCGAAGTTTCAAAACTTCGAAACTGATATGGTCGGTACCATGTCATTGAAGTTTTGAAACATTGGATGTTTTAATGGAAATCTCGGTAAGGGAAGATTTCCCTTGACTGCACTGTAGCATGATCTCGGAGTTGGCATATTTAAGTAGCGGGGTGTGGGGGGCACAGCCCACCATATGGGAGGTGCGGGGGGGCTTGACCCCTGCTTAAAACATTTAGGCAAGTTATTTTTTTTTATTTTTTTATGTTTTTTTTACATATTCAAAGTTTTAAAACATTGATGATATGGTCGAGACCATATCAGATTCAATGTTTTAAGACTTTGATTATGTGATATATATGCCTGGCAATCTCCTCTGACTGTGGCATGAGAGAGCATTGATTCCAGATTACTGATGTAGATGCATTTCTCGCAAGTTGAAGAATTATGTGCTAGGAGAAGAGGGCTGTCAGTAAACATGAGGTAGTTGCTACATTGTCTCAATATGCCTATGTCAACCAGGCTGGCAGGAGAAACTGATGGGAATTGTCCAGACATAAGGGTTTGTCCACAAAAGTGTAGGCCACAAAAACCTTCTTAAATGTAAAGTAAGTAAATGTAAAGTAACTGGCCTGAAGCACAAGTGCTAAAACCAAAACCAAGATGCTTAGAATAACAGATAAATGTAATCAGGCTACTAACAAGCAGTAATAAATGCAGCAGAATAAAAACACTTGAACACTTAAGAGCACACAGCAAAAATAAGGTGATAAAGTAGGAAGAACACACTTGCAGTAAATGCTGAATAAAGTGTATTTTTTTTTAAGTGGAGATAGAGGAAACAGAAGATAGGAAACTAAGGGGGTTAGCTTTCCAAAATGCTCTCTCTGTACTCAGTATACTGAGCTGATGAGATGGGACAGGGCACAGCTGGCCTTAGGCATAGGCCAGCTAGGCAGCCACTTAGGGCACCACTCTAGCAGGGGCACTTTTCCAGTAATCTGGATGGTGCAGGTAGACCTGGATGGGGACACTGGGTGGTGTGTGTGGGCGGGTGCTATGGAGACCTTTTGCCTAGGGCACCAGTTGACCAAAGGCAGCCCTGGGACAGGGAAGAGTGCCCAAAATCAAAGAAGCAAGGGGGCAGTCCTTCCCAAATGATCTCATTGTACTCAGTTGAATGAGCATATGAGATGGGAATGGGAGGAGTGACCAATATCAATTTTATAGTGGGGGGTGCAATTCCAAAGCCACCGAGTTTAAGAGTACAGCAACACTTGCCTGGGATGGTTGGAAAAACAAACAGTGCAAACAGAATATAGAGGCCAGTAATAAAGAATGAAGCAAATATATAAAAGCAGTATAGTGCAAATCAAGTGCAAGAAAGTATACTTATCAGTTTGGTATATCAGATAGTTATAGAATCCAACACAGCCAAGTAGTTAGCTCTGCAGTAACAGATAAATGCTGAATTTTGATACCAATGTATTACCTTGATCTTATTTATGATAGCAATCTGGTGAAATGGTAGCTGGAAGGAAGAGAAGGTCATTAAACAAAAGAATGATACATAACAATTAAACAGCATATGGACTTCAGGTTATGACCTCCTGAGTGCATAATCTATTGGAATATGCAAATAATGTAGTTATATATTCTCTAGTGGGGCATTTTTGACAATGTGACAGTAGCAAACCACATAAACTAATGAGCTGATCATTGTTAGTCCAGCTGTCACGTTCCTTTTTATGACAGTAAAGACTAGGGGTGGGGGGACAGGAAGACAACGATCATCAAGAAAAGAAATCAACTACTTTGGCATCAACAGGTCAGCAAGGCATGGAAAATGTCAATCCATGGACTGGCAGGACATGATACCTGTCAGGATTAAGTAGAGCGAGCATGACACCAGTTGCCGGTCTATAGCTATGGATTAACTGGACAAACTGAAGCTTGGAGTCAAGTGTGGGAGTGTCCTGTGGAATAAGACACAACCTGAGGGATTGGCCTAGACAGTGAATCATAACTAGAGGAGATTCAAGGTTTAAAGAAGGCTGTCTTGGTCAAAGTCTACCTAGGGGGACAAAGAGGTTAAGTGAGACTGCTTCATTCACTGCTCACCTACTGGGGTACATAGGAGCAGTTCATGATTACAAACAAAAAAGAATGATCAGTAATATTAGATAAATTTGGCAATAAAGGAAATGCTTCAGAAAACTGTGCAAGCAGAATAAAATACATTTTCCTTGAATGATTTGAGATGTAATCAATAAACTAGTAAATAAGAGATGGAGTACAACTGGAAAAGACTAAGGGGATGTCAAAAAATAACCTCTAATTACTCTGTGACTTTATTATGTTTGCTGCTGGCAAACATCTAGTATTTTAGACCATGACAGCAGGATGGCAGCCACATGTGGTTATAACCTGAAAACCAGGAATAAAATTTAACGCTAGAAGTCTTATATCATTAGGTTTTAGAAATTATTTGGATATATGATATCTGTAAGTGTCTCATGATCTAATTTTTTATAACTTAATGGACTCGATAAGACAAAGGATCATTAAAAATGTATTAACCAATTAAGGGCAATTTCTTTTTTGTAACCAGTATTTGTTAGCGGTTTTCCGTCTCATCTTTTTAAACATTGTTGTGAATTTTTTAAAAAACAAGTTATCTAAGACTAACATTATATACCCTAACAGAAACCAATCAAGACAATCCTGAATTGTCATTATTAAACAGATAATTCTATGGCTATAAACACATATTATCAATGCATGTCTGTGGGGAGCATTTGAAAGTAGCAGTGTTTTACTGTAACACAGATAAACAGAAAAAAAAGTAATAAGAATTGTGTGGTATAATCAAAACCTGTTGAATACATACTGTCAGACATTGAGCAAGCAAAGGCAATGCTAAGATTAGCGGTAACTCTTACTTTTTGACTTCAGCATAAAAATAAAGCCTATATTAAGTTCTGCGATTTGTGCTGAATATAGTCCAACACTACATTTTTAAAATTATAATAGTATTATAATTACATTGAAATATATAGCCATTCACTAGCTATAAAAGGGAAGAATCTTGAGTAGTACAGAGAAGACCAGGTGAGCATAGTGAGAGCAAGTTGGGGATGTAAAAAGGCATTGCCTGCTTGCCTACATTGAGCAAGGGAATGTTAAGGGGCATGTTACAGGTGATTCTCTCATTAGTGAATCTCCAGTATAGATTACAGAGCCACTGGGAGTTGCTTCATCAGTATGGGAAGACATGGCTCTCCGAAGGGCTACACCCCTAACAGAAGTAGGTGATAGCCCCTCACTGCAACCATTTCATGGTTCCCCTTCAGTATGCATAGGTGGCATAGCAGGGAAGTTAAACAATCAAACAGTTGTACCATGTTTGGATCATGTCCCACTGTCAGCAAATTGGACTCAGATCACAGAAACTGGTGAAATAGCCATCAAGCATGGAAAGAAAGGGAGAAAATTGGAAATGCACTAATCTTCATGCTGGTGCACATATTTAGGCACTAAATGTCACTTGTATGCATCTAATATTGCACTATTTTCTTAGCAAGTAAAGGGAAGAGAATCAGATATGTACAGAAAATGTACTGAAATTCACTCAGTGCATCAAAGAGAAGACCTTAAGTGGTAACCATTCCTTTCCAGCACAGACTTAGCTTGTTCTTCACCACCTTAGTCAAAGGTTTCTGTTTCCACACGATGGCGTTTGGCACTAATGACTGAATTAAGTCCTATACAAAGGCAGGCAAGCGGGTCTGACTGCAAATGCTACACTATATTAAATGCACATAGGGTGTCATAATGCTGCAATAACAAACTGTAAGGTGGTTCTAGCCTGATATTAGACATCGACTTCTTCAGTGACTAATACAACAGTAAGTGAAATAACTCTTTTTGCCAGTGAAATCAACTGGCTATGTTCAGCAATATAAAGAAAACAACAGCAAGAATTCAACATTAAAGCTTAGTTGTTTTTTGTCATTAAATATTGTACAGGGAGCTAACTCTATTACCACAAACTGCTTTCTGCATATACTGAGAAGGTGAATCAAACAGTGCATGTCTCCGGCTGGTTAATAAACAATACTGAGCACTGCATTTTTAAATGTTCCACTGTCTATGTAGACATACCTATTAAAAACCAGCACTGGAAAATATGAAATATAAAAGCCTGAAATGTAAGATATTCAAAAGAGTTTTTTCCCTACTGAAATAAAAGACAGTTTAAGTAAAATCATTATGTGAGTAGTACACCTCCATGCTAGAGACAAGCAAGGTCCTGAATGAAATTTGCATTGAACTTTGACAGCAGTTCTCTTTCTTTGGTGGGGTAGGGGGTATGATTCTGATTCAAATACTATAAGTGGATAGTTTATGGACAGAAGTTATAGTGGAGTAATCTAGAGGAGAATTTCACATTTGGAGGTTTCGGTTTGTTTTCCTTAGTCTCTCTTATGCAGTTTAGACCAAGGGGCCCTATCACCACTCTTGATAAATACATACAGATGTATAAATAAAGATGGTGACAGTATCACAGACTAAAGCATTCACAAACTTTTCTGGTGATAATTAATATGCAAGTTAATTTTCTGAAACTCAGTATTGTCCCAATGAACCTGACTTATTTTCTCTTATCTCTGCTGTCATCTGTTTTCTTTTTTCCTTTTTTTATTTGTTAACGTGCATAGTTTCTCTCTTATATTAAGTGAATCATCACTTAATTTATATCTAGGAAACTAAATATGCTCCTTCAGCAAATATGAATATGCCCAGCTGGGCTTCAGCATATACTCATGTGAATGTAGACAAGAAGAATGCAGATTCATTTATGTGAAATAATAATCCTGAGGTAACAATGCTTTATATGTTATCATTTAACATTACTGTAGTCTATGCCAGCAGACTGACTCTTCAGCACATGTGACAATGACGGTAGAGTAGTATTCTGTATTCTTTTACGTTATTCATTTACATATATCTCTATAGCTACCGTCCCGCTCTGTCATGCAACAAGCTCCATCTGGCCTTCATAAACATTTCCTATGTCCATGAATTCAAGAAAACTCTTGAAAATTACCTCAACAGCACCTGGTCTTGTGTCTGTAATCACCCCCACCTGAACCCTCCCTCCCACATTAGTTTATTCTCTCTCACACTCCTTTTATATTCCTCTCTTTTGCCTCTTTATCTCTCTAACACTAACCACCTAACAAAGGAATTAACAGTCACCTACTTCTAATCCTTCTCTTCACTTCCTAACTTTCGGTAACATGATACATTTATCCCACCTGCAACTGCCTCATACTTAACATCCTCACACACTATTGCTGCAAGACATAAGCATTTGAAAAGCACAGTTTTTCACGGAGGACTATCCTTATGGCATTTTCTGTTTGCTACCTTATTGTCACTACCTGATTCAAGATAAATGTATTAAGCTAAATTTATTTCTTACTGTTTTTTAACCTCTACCTAAAAGAACAGCTGCTCATTTACTCTTTTATATGATTTTTGTCTTCTACAACAATCCTGAAATTTTTGTTGTATTGTTATTATATATTAAGTCAATTTCTGCAATCTTTGCTTAATTGTACTGTGGAACTTTTCTCCCTGGGCCTCCTCTAAAAAAAGGCCACTAGCCCAGTCAGACTACCCAGGTCATCAAATGTCAAATAAATAAATAAATAATAAATATACTGCTTGTTTGCTAAATATATATCATTACTGCTCTTATTTTTCAGTGGATTCTGATGAAAACATCCATATAGCATTTGAATCCAGTAATGTATGACAGACATATACCCATTTCTAAAATATTGCAAATCATTGCAATCGGCAAGGATTAGAAGCAAAGCAGCTGCATACTTGCATTAAAGGATTATTAAACATTATTAAAAACATTAAACATTTACAAGCAATTAGAAATTACAGGAGAAAAGTTATAATTTTTAGGCCTTTCTGCAAACACTACTGTTCCAGTTATTTTATTGTATGATGATATCTTTGTTTCAGTTTAAGTTTTTGTATATTGGCAATTTTATTTGCAAAGATGCAGCTAAATACATAGCTCAGAGTGTAAAACAATGAGCAGCTCAAGGTTATGTATTAGTAGCACAGGCATAAAATTATAGCCATAATTGAATCTGTGGCTGACACGGATATTCTCCAAAAGGGCCTTACTGAGACGGACACCTGGTGTCAAAGTCATGGTCTCAAGCTAAATGCGAAAAAATGCATAGTCATCCCATTTGGGAAAAACAAAACACCCATGAATTACCACATAGGTGGCAGCCCTCTTAATACAGAGGAGGTAATAAGAGATCTGGGGACCCAGGTAGATAGTAATCTCTCATTTGACAATCATATTGCCAAAGTAGTTAGGAAATCCTTCTATGTAGCCCATCTAATTATTAAAGGGATCGCATCTAGAAATAAAGACGTTATAGTGCCCCTCTACTCATCACTCATCAGACCCATCATAGAGTACAATGCCCCATTTGGGATATACCTCACAAGACACTTCCAACAGCTGGAAAGACCACAAAAGTACCTCAACAAGAGGATTACTGGCCTCAAACATATGTCCTATGCAGCCCAACTGGAAAAACTGTACTGTACTCAGTGGCATATCGCTTACTCAGAGGTGATCTCTGCCTGACTTACAAAGCCATGTCCAACTCAGAATTGATGGACATGCCCCATCTAAAGAAATCCAAGTCACTGCAAGCTACTCGCTCTAGTGAGCTAAACCTTGCCACAACAATAAGTAGAACATGCTGGAGGGATAGATTCCTGTCACAGAGACTCCCCATGCTTTGGAACAAAATTCCTAACTACATTAGGCAGAGCCCCTCACTAACATTCTTCAAGAGAAACCTAGACGAGTGGATGGGTAACATAAAATACACCCCATGGGATCACTTCATTGGCTCTTCTTGACAGAGGCTCAGTTAATTAATCAATGGGGTGGCAAAAGCTGACACACTCTGGCTAGGCTTATAAATGCCTTTGGGCAGATAGCCTAGTACTTACCTATGAACATATGAATGTGAGTATACTGTGCTACCATGTTAACTAGTACAAAGCCTTTGTTTTCATGAAAGACATTAAAGATAATACAAAGCTGTTTTTAAGTTCCATGTATAACCAGACTCTGTAGACTGGCACAGTAATGTGATTTTTAGGAAAATATCTAGTCCTCAAGCCAATCCTGCAGTTGCACAGTTCAGGTACTCAGGATGGAGTACAGCAGTGAACACAACACAGAGAATGAAGCCATAAAGTAATGCCGCTAATAATACTGCATCTGATACTTGCACTCATCCTCCCTTGCTTGATGAGTTAGCTGCTGAATAGTGTACCTTGGCCAGGAACTGGTTTGTTTTGTTTGGCCTGCACATAATGTGCATCCAGTGAAATATTTTGAGCATTTCCAAGTCCAAGTCATGTAAAATGGGTTGTCTTCTATGGAGTCTTCATTAAGTCAGATGGCAAGAAAAATGTTCAAGTTTTTTCTACATGATCATATGTATAAAAGTGCGTGTTATGTTTACCCATGAATGAATCAAGTGATGCTATTTGATCAGTTATGCCTCAGTAGCTCTGTAGTACCTTTTCAGTGAGCCCTAAGCCATGGACACATTTGTTTCAGTTATATATATACTATATGTAAATGCATTAATCCTAAGTTTTTGTCCCATGCATTAGTCCCTTCCAATTAACTATGGTAGGATCCTAGTTATTCTCATTAGGGGTAATACATAATTATTGACCATGGGATTGATAAGGCCAATCTACCAAAATGGGAGAGGTTAATATGAGCACCAAAAGAGTAATTGGCAGCTAGTCTAGTACTTACCTATGAACCTATGCATTTACTCCTTTTCTGCCGATATTATAGTGGATTGCATTGTTGGGCCATTTATTGATTTAAATACTTGTGTCAGGTATCACAAGAACAAGGGGTACTTGCATATTATTGCAGCCAGGTTCCAAACAACTCATTAGCTCATATTCTAATACCCAATTCTAGCAGAATATATCAGTTTATGTATGTGTTTGAAGTATAATCAATTTCAGTATCTATCGTATAAATGAATTTAGCCAAAGTGATTTTATTACAGGATGATCACACCCTCATCTATTTGTTGCACAGTGTAATATTGTCATGACACATTTCTCATCTTCTTTGTTAAAGAATTCCACAAAAAGGCAAAAACAACAATGGACAAATGCCTAAAACCAGATACAGATTTTGAAATACTGGCCTTATAAACTTACTTGCTGGAATAACATGTTTGCATTACCCTAAATGTTATGAAGAAGATGAAGTTCAAAAGTATCACCTTTACACCAAAATTACTGTTTTAAGTCAAAAACATTTTCAGTTATTACTGGGGTTGTCATTTTCATGCAAAACAACTGCCTTCCCTGACAGTAAAACAGTTGTTTTGGTAATTGCGGAGACGTACCCCAATGAAAAATAATTACCCATATTGGATAAAACAAAACTGAGAAGAACTGTGAAGGTGGATTATGAACCACAGAAAACTATGGAAAATAAGCCACCTTCCTACTTTGAGAAATATAGGTTTAGTATTGGCACAACAAAACCACATTGGTCGACCATTTAAAATGTCGACTCTAAATGTGAAATTCAACATGCTGAAAAGTAAACTGATCTGAAAATGAATACATCGACAACCATGGTTCAATGTACTCGACACAGCAGGAGGTGATGTCATGTACCTCCTGCTATGAACATTAACGTACTGTTTAACTTGATTGTCATTGGTACATTAATTCGACCCCCTGCCCCCCCATGTGGGAGGCTGTGCCTCCCCACCCCTGCACATTAAATATACCAACTCTGAGACTGCACTTCAGTGAGGAACTAGGCTAATTCCCTGTTCTCCACTGAACCGCGGTCCCCCTGCACAATGTCAAACCCAAATGCTCGACTGACACTATAAGTTCACTGTAGTGTACTCAATTGATTTGGGTTCATCATTTTGCCCACATGGAAACTGCAAGTTGACCATATGCCAGCTGACCAATGCAGTTTCCATGTTTTAATAGTAAACCAAAATAATACATGGTCATCCATGTCCCTGTAAGGGCTGTAGTGTGCCCATTTAGCTGTTGTGTTTGCCGGTAAGAGCGTACATAATTGGGGAAAGTAACTCTACCAAATGAAAAACAGTGACGGTTACTTGTCTTCTTTGTAGGTAAAAATATATGAACGTTTTGACAGCATACACAAAATAGGAGCACAGAATGAATTGCTAATTTACATAACACCAACATGGCAGGTTGCACTTACATAACACCAACATGGCGGGTTGCACTTCTTTGACAAACTATCACAGTAGACGTTTTTTGGGGCCCAATAAAATCCATTTTTCTGATGTATTATGCAAGTAACATTTCCAAGAGAAGTACATATTTAGCAAACCATAATTTCATTGCATACTTTGTAATGTTTTGAACAGAAATCAATAATTTAGTGAAGTCTGAAACATTTGTCTCCTGCTTGTGTTAATACGTAAGTACCAAACAAGATTAAGTTTTCTGCTGGAAGCAGAGAAGACTACTCTACATGGTTATATAAAATGCTTCTGATAAGTTAGCAACAAACTGATCATCTGTTCATTATCCTAATTTCTCCTGATGAATTCAGCTAGCATCAAAGAGAACACTTGCCACTATCTGCTGCTCAGAATTCATACTGTCTCTCAGCTATGACAGACCACTGACTCAAGTATGACAAAATTTGCTTGCAAGTGGCATGCTCAGAGAAGTCTAAAGGTTAAATGTGCATTGTCACTAGACTATAGATATGTATGCCATCAGGAAAATCTCAAATGGCTGGTGACTGCCTGTCACAAATGCTTGAACAGATTACTGATGATGATACAACAGAGAAAAAGAAGAAACAAGGTCATTCATTTATTGACAGGGGATTGTTGGTTTTATGGCTTGCACTATATTCTTAATTGTGTTTCTTTTCAACAGTTTAAGGGACACTGTGACCATGTCAGTCTGCTCAAACCAGTTCACCTTTACATGAAGGCCAGACAGTTTTTGATAATTGTCTCCTCAAAGCAATCACATATGGTAGAAGTTGCTCAAAACTGAACTATAGTATATTGATTTCCTTTAAAGCTCTGATGTGTGCCAATCCAAGCTACCACCTTATTTTTTAAATAAATGTGCAGTTTCACATACACTGGGAAAATACACATTCTCTGTCATGATTCCCTTTACTAGCAAAGGTCTTTGACCTGATGATGCTCATTTTGTGAGATACATTTCAAATATATATAACTATCAGAAATGATTTCTCAGGCACACTTAGAAAGTGTCAGTTAACAAGGATACAGTGCCATCCAGAGCAGGCAGTCTTTTGTGATAGTAACATTCAGTTAAACTGAAATACAAGTAGAATTCTCCTGTTATTATACTTATGTATCTTGTAGTCCAGATTATTATATTATTTCAGTATGAATATATATTTTTTTACTGCATGCCAGAAAATAAGAACAGGTAATTGATTACGCATATGTCACCACAACCAGGTTACTATAGCACACACTGGCTGTAATATAAGCTGTTGCTTCTGAAGTATTTTTTATGTTATTTGCTCCATAGTTATCTATCATTAAGACTCCCTCTCATTGAATCAGTTAACTGTCCATGGTGGACATTCCTCCAGGCAACCATGTCTGTATCTTAGCAATAAGAACCTTTATATTTACTGCATCCCTGCATCCCCCTCACCTTGATCGGAGGGGATACTAGCATTTGTGTTAATGGATAGACAACTCATGGCCCTGTGATGGTACATGCATGTTCCTACACATGACCTGGCAATGGTGATTATAATCCACTTAGATGGCCATACATATCTTTCCTCCATTAGTCCCTCCCATGCTTTGCGATGAGCATCAGCTCTCTAGCTCTTTACTGCCATTAGGCCAGCCATGGAAGTATAGTAGGAACCACTATCATCCTAGGATAGGCAATACCCATCCTCCCTGCATGTGCCATCCAATGACCAAAGGACTATTACAGCTCAGGCTACTTGTCCACTGTCATTGCTGCATCAACAGCTCAGGCTGCTTGTCCATTCATTAGTCACGACTGTATCACTTTACACTCTCAGCCCAGGCTGTGTAATGCTTTTTCTACAGTATAAGTGTGCAAGCAAGAGACTTAGTGAAGGTATGACTACCATTTATATTTACATCTCTAGGTATAATAGGTTCAAAGATTTTGTTTTGTAGTGGTTCAAGTGATTATCCTAAGAGCATGTAAGTGTATTCTGAATAAGTATAAGCAAAGACAAACTAAAGCTTTCTAGCCAGATGCACTGTAATTGACTCTCACTTGCCTGTGTTCATTGAGAGCTGATATAAGAATATTTTAAGTTGAGCTGTTAAGAAATAAGGTTTGAAACACCACCAGTTATCACAAGAAACATGCTAAGCATATTTGTGAGATACACATGAGTATCTCTTCACTTCACGATGTTAGCTGTCTTTTTGTGACTGTCAGAATGTCAGACTTATAAATATCTTGCCACAGTGAATTTCAGTAAGTGCATTCTTCAGACTTATTGTATTAAACTGAATCATTTCAAGACCCTGATACCTGCTTGCTAGTAGGTTATAATAAAATTATACTTTGTAATATCATGAGTTAATGCCAGGATGGTATCCCCACATAACAATAAATATAAAGTAAGTGTGCTTCTGCATTTTTGTGACATGAACATAGCAGGGATATAAAATATTTATTCTGTCTGTTAAATTCTCATGTAGTTACTAGAAGATATTACCCATAGAGAGAAATACACAAACACTCACATATACATCTATATCTATATAGATGTTGATATACATACAGATATCAATAGCTATCCATCTATATTTATATAGATAAAATCACAGTACAAACTTTATTACATTTTCAAATGTTCAACATTTATTTTAACAAGACAGAAATTAAGTAACTGTGCTGTCACATTGTTAAATGAAAATTATTCATGTTATTGGAGTTTGTCATATAAAACATAGAATTAATATCAAATCTTTAGACATCACAAACTAAGACTTTTAGGAGTGCAATGTATTTGGCATCATTCAAAGTCTGCTCATTGCTTACAGTTTTCTATTTTAAGTGTTGACAATGGTTGTGCCTTAATCAAGACAAAAAGGAGTGATCAAATGTAGTTAGTAACTGAAATTGTCTTCTATATATGACTAATAGCTATGAGCTAGAAATGCATGCACATCCAATTACTCTACACAATGTTCTGCAACCTTAAAACATAAGTTGGCTGCTAGGGATGATTTCATTGCATCTAGATTCTTAAATGCTTAAAAAAATGGTTTTGGCAAAAATGGTTTTGGCTGGAATAGTAATCCTATGCTCTTAAACTGTAAACATTCTAGTCACACCAGTCAATAGCGATGAGTTTTGCTCTCAGATTTTGCATTGCTGTTCTGAGATTTTGTGACTTTTCTTCATAAAGTTTGAGATGTCTATGTGCACATGCAGTAATACATAATAAAACCAGTACAAAGAATCCTTACCATTAACTATACAGAGGTCAATTATTTGATGGCCTTCTATTCTGAACAATAACAAAGAAGTGGGCATCCTTTTAAACCTCAGCTCCGATTTTAAAATCCAGTAGTTTGATATTTAATGTACATAGACTGGCAAATGTATGATTCCAGCAAAAGTTAATTATTAGGAGTGATTTAGTCAAAATTCAAAAGGATTTTGTGAAACCTAACTAATGCTAACAAATAAGCAACTTTAAAAAGAAAACACACACATAGTCCTTTCCTGGTGAAACTGTGGAAGATGACTAAACACTCTGAAGGTAGCCTACATTGTTAGTTAAAAAATCGGCAACATTCACATTTTAACTTAACAAATGTTTCCAATATCTTGTTTTATTAAATGCATTATAATACAGTTTCTCAGAAAGTCATCTATAAGTATTTAAAGATGGTATGGCTTGTCCTCCTGAGAAGGATTTTTAAGCATAAAGCTAATAGTTATTCATCATTGCCTTCATACAATGAATACATAACAATTGGGATCATTTCACTTGCTGGGTTTCACAGACACTTTCATCTTTCAGCAGTGACTTTCTGTACATCTACCACCTAACTGATGTGGAAGCAGTTTCCAGGTTTTGTTTTACTCCCTTTCTCATTAAGTGGTGCCAAGCTGGTCCTCTTAAACACTTCAGATGCTTTTTCCTTTTCCATATATCTGCTGAAATGTATAATTAATGGGGAGGACAGAAGTAAGTTTATATAGTGGTAGCCATTTAGCGTATTCAGTGCTGGGTTATTATGGTAACAAGTTCTGAAAACAGCCAACTACAAGTATCATGGAAACATTCTGTATGATTATTAGTATCATCAACTTAGCAAAGTAGAAAGACAGAGATGTTGATTGAGCTCCTGTAGGAGCATTTATCTCATATCGGAATCCACTAAAGACGGATATCAGTTGCACTTGGAGATGATTTACAGATGTCTCCTCCATGTTTCAAATTGTCATCTGCATATCCCAGCCCTCTTTGAAAACAACATCACACTTTTTCAGTTTTACTGATCTCGCTAGCAGCCTCAGCACATCTTAGATTTTTCATCTGCATCAAATTTGATGATGAATGAACAAATTCTAGGACCACTGCCACATACCGTCTCCACATCATATATTTGTTTTGTGAATTAAGCTTGTAAGTAGAAATAACCAGCTCTACAAATCATGCTATGTATGTATTCTCCAAGACTGTATGCATTCAGCTAAGATATACTAGTAAAGCAATTACGCACTGTAACCTTCAAATATCATTACACTTTCAGCTTCAGAGTAAGGTCATACAATAGTAAAAGATCTGGCTATCATTGTTATACTCAGCTGAAATACTTAATATGATGTTCCCTGACCTTCTTCCACAAATGGGGAGAACAGAGTAGCTTATCAGCTTCCAGAAATCTCGCCTCAGATTTCAATTGGTACCCCAAAATACCACAGAGTTCAAGCGAATGCAAGTGAATATATATTTTTCCTTAAAAGTAAGGGGGGGACGATCTCCCTAACTTTCTATTCCATATACCTGCACAATAGTTAAAGCTTTCTGAAACAAATGTGTAACATTTTGAGGAAACCAATTCATAGCAATTTTTAGGATGCATACAGACTTAAAGTATAGGTTGCTTTTCCTAGATTTTGTGGACGAACTAAAATAGGCAGGTTTTGGAAACAAAAAGACGAAAGATGGAAATTTAAGGAAGAATCTTGGGGCCCTATTCATGAAACCCTTGTACACAAGCATAGAGCTTTATCTACCATAAAATGCTAACAATTCCTGTTGTGACTCATACAAGTACTTGCTGAATGAAGCAAGACCTCACGTGGTCCTGCTGTAATCTGCAAGTATATTACACTAAGTACGGTCACCTATGCAAATAAATGCACCACACTAGTTATACACAATCCATAAAGTAAGTAACACTCCTGTTCCTTCAGGTCCTACAGTATAAGCTAGGGAAACCAATGGCATACAATTGGCTGTTGTTGCTTTTGGGGTTGCAGCAATTATCTTCCTCTGCATACTAGTGCTGTCAAAATGTAATCCCCACTCCCAAGACCTCCACTGTATAGTAGGAAAATCCTTAATTGTAACCCAGTGTTTCACAGTACAAACAAACCTGCTACCACACACAAATCTATCCTGTCCTCACATGGTGATCCTGGTGAGCTCGCACCAGTGGGAGTCCAAATAGCACCAGATCCCAAGTACTGCCAACATGCATAATTACTGTACCTTTTTAATGAACCACAGTCATTAATGGCAGTGGCTCATAACACTAGTGAGTAAGGCAGTTGTAAAGAGAAGTGCATGCCTTATCCCATAGTGGGAATACTACTTAGTAAGGGATGTGGTACAGTAACCAGCTGTCTTATCCACTAGCGCTGCAGTGCACCATCCATTAACATGGCAATGTTACAGTGCTCCCCAAGTGACTACTAACATTCACGCCTATAAAACACAGTAGTCCCTTGCTGTATAGTGAGCATAGAACACGAGATGCATTTATGCACCAGTATCCTTTATTCAAGAATATTGTGGCTTATTTTTTTGACAGTAGTATTTAACAAATTAAAGAACAAACTTGGTTAAATTTACATGGGATGGCATATATGTAAGAGAGAGACCCTGGGATTTTTAAAACACAATAATACAATGCCAAGGTGTCAGTATTCACAGCTGAGATCTTTCTTCTGGCCCACAGCCTGGCAACCCTTCATTCTGAAGTGACGGAATGCCATGCATTTGTTTCATTTGGCTAGATTATAGAAACATCCAGGTCCAAACACACAATTTACTGTCTCTACAGTCATTTAATATGCAATTTTACCTCTAGAAAGATACACAAATGCATGTTGATAACTAGACCCTGTTCCTAAGAAGTAAGCTGGGGTACAAATGGACACAGAAGTTTTTCTTTCAGTTCATGTATCTTATGGGAAAGGAGGAACTCTTTGCCGAACTACAATCCTGGAGGTGGCGGAGGACACCAGTTTCTAGCAGATTCAGTTGGATCAAAATATCAGATTCTGTGAAACAAATTTTCCACTGGCCTCACTGCTAGGTGGTCATGAGACAGGACTGTTGGTAGGAAGTAAAATATCAAAACCCTTTCACTGTGGTCAGAATGTTTTTTTACAAAGCTGCCCT
Organism: Protopterus annectens; assembly: GCF_019279795.1. Classification (NCBI taxonomy): domain Eukaryota; kingdom Metazoa; phylum Chordata; order Ceratodontiformes; family Protopteridae; genus Protopterus; species Protopterus annectens. The sequence continues at coordinate 467,135,058 of NC_056735.1, forward strand.
GACTGTCTCCCTCCCAGTTCCTCAAATCACAGACAGTGAGATCCCTGCAGGAAAGTCCCTCTATTTATTTATTTATTAATTGACATTTGTCAACTGGGAGAGTCCACTGGGCCAAAGATCTATTTTCAGTGGAAGCCCAGGTTGAAAAGCTCCAAAATTACAGTTAACATATAATAAAGTGTGTGAACATAATATATACAAGAATAGACAATATACAATGGAGAATAAGACATCTAGTATCAATAGATAAGCAATTATATAAACATCACAATGTTGATTAAAAAGCATTCATATCCACTGGATTTCTTTTAAGTCACTAACTTTTAAGTTATACTATTAAATAGTTATATAAAATTGAGACTGCAATTAAGATGACAATGTAGTTCAAAATAACTTGGAATAACATCTGAGATAAAGCAATACATAGAAGTAGAAAAGAGATGGAGGGAAGTTATGATGTCCTTGATGGAAGTAAGTAATAATAGCAATTCATTTATGTTGGCTTGGAAAAGTTTTTGCAGGAACAGACTTAATTATTAAGGAAGTGGTACTTTAGAGTTATCTTGAATGCTATTATGTAGTCTAACTGAGTAATGGTGGAAGGCAGAGCATTCCACAGTCTGGCAATTGTGTAGGAGTAAAGACCTTGTCCTGCCAGTTTGTTGGGTTTTGATATACTTAGTAGTTGCTTAGTAGTGGACCTAAGATTTCTGGTTGGGGTATATGTATGTAGCACAGTCTGAAGTGAGGGGCAGTAATTTTGGTTATATAGTAATTTGTGGGTGAGAGTTAGTTGGGTGCAATGTAGGTAGGAACTCCACTGCCCTTTCCTGTGACCAAGTCAATCAAGTACCAAGCAATTGGTTGGTATGATGGTATGACTGAAGATGGTCTCAGGGACATGGCAGACAGCTGAAAGTTTGAGAAAAAAAAATGTCTAGAAAAGGGAATTTGTGCAGCACCTACTAGATCAGCAGTGGCAAGAAATAATTAGTATACAAAACTTAAAAAAAATGTGTTTTCTCCTTTCTACATTTCAAGCTTATTTGTAAGCTGTAGCTGCCTGCAGTTCAGGAAAACACAAACAGTAGTATCTAGATGATATTTGCTTTAGATTTCAACAATCTTGAGACGTGCATTTCCTTATTCACTGACTAGGCTGAAAAAATGCAACCAGTAATGCCAGAGATGTGATTAGCCCCTAACAGAGAAGTGATTCTGGTTTAGTTATACCCCCAATTCAGAATCCATTCCTCAGGATATTTAGGAATGGGTCATACAATTTATTTTGACTCACTATTTAAATACTGAAAACTAACAAATAGCCAAGTCATTCAAGAACTGAATACAACCGTGGGCAGTAATAAGTAGCAGACACTAGCCGACCCATTCTTGTGAAGATGGGAGATGAATAGACCAGTCACAGTGTCAGCACTTAATGCATGGAGAAGTGCACAATATGGACCAAATGGGTTGGTGAAAATGCATGTGATCTGCCAAGCTGATAACTTGTCGCAGGCTTCATAAACTGCTTGTAGAAACATGGACATTTACTGGGAAAGACAAAGCAGGCATTTGTGTGTGTGTCCATGAGCAGGCACCCCAGCCACCAGGAAGGGATTAGGACAGGAAACAGAAATCCTTCACGGCGGAATGGATGATGGGATTTTCAACTTATTCTTGTCCTTGTGTTGTGGAAATACTGGGCAATGGTTGTGGTGCACTCCTGTTCATCAGCAGGCATGCAGTAAATACAAATAAAATATATGGTCCAAAAGAGGATGGAAGTAGGAAGTAGAGAATGTCAAAGCGAACAAAAAGATCATAGGCCTTTTCAGATGTTACCTACTCATAGTAAAATCAATCATCATCCTGCGGCCTCTCAGTTTTGTTCAATAAGTATTTGCTCCCTTGAAGTTAACTATGTCTGCTTCAGCTCTCCACACATTTCCTAATGTACTGCTGCTGTCCTATCATCTAGAAGTCATCACTTAAATGTCCTAAATCCATAGCATAATCTGTTACACATGGGGGAATTGTATAGTCATTTATTATGAAATTAACTGACATATTTATTTCAGATAATTTCTTGAGAAAAAGTAAAAATAACAATACCAAGTAAATAGCTTACACCAAGTGACTCCTGGTGGCTACAAAGTAAAAATGCCCTCCCTTATCATCAAAAATTGGGGTAAACATGCTAAAACATACACTGTAAGCCCTTACAGAAAGTGTTTCTAACCCCTAAAATTCTAATAGAGCATAGTAAGAGACTACATTTTTAAAGATTACACTAAATCCCTGTTGTACTTACCTTACAGTCATAGGCTCTAATAACCTTTTGTTCTGACCAATAAAACAAAATTTCTGCTTTTTTCTACTTCACCAGTCGTTACATTGCTTTATCCTTCTCCAAAATATCTAATAATGGCACCACAATCTCCGCAGACTCCAATGTGGAACTCCTAGGTGTTATAGTTGACAATAACCTTAAATTTGATTTGCATATCAATCAAACTATTAAAACCATCAATAAAAAGCTTGGGTCACTATACAAGATCAAACCTAACCTAACCCCACCTGCTAGAACTGCCATTGCATGCTCTCATTTACTATCGACTCTTCTCTATGCTTCCCCTTTACTCACCAACTTAAGTAAAACTGAACTTAGTCAACTATCTAACTGCTATAATCACATTGCCTGATTTGCCACCAGTATGCCCTACAGGACACACCACTGTAACAACTTAAAATATCTTGGTTGGTTAGAACTGCCTTGCCTAATTCAGTACAACCAGCTAATAGTGGCATATAAAGTACTTAACCAACCTGAAAATACTCCTGCACCCAAAAAGTATTATTTTCCCCTATAGCAACCTCAAAACACTACGATCTTCTAACAGACTACTAGTCCAAACTGTCAAATCCAACAATTCAGCTGATGCCTCTCTGTTTGTCAACTCTGTTGGTAAAATTTTGAACACACTTCCTGCTGACATTACTCTAGAACCCACCCTAAGTCAATTCAAGAAAAGGTTAAAACAGTATTTTGCATCATACTGGCTATGTCCTTGTTCCAAACTAGACTAGAACTCTCCCTATTACTGTATGTTAATATTTTCATTAGCTACTCAATTGAATTGCAATTTCTAGGTCTTTTCCTTATTAAATCTTTAATTCATGTGATATTGTATAAATTGCTTATCTGAAAGAGTCTCTGAAAGAGTCTGTAACTGCATTTAACATGTATTATCCAATGTCTTTTCTGTTTATACCTTGGAGCTTTTCTCCCCGGGCCTCTGCTGAAAATGGACATGTATCCAGTAAGACTATCCCAATCAACAAATGTAAAATTAAAAAAATAAATAAAATAAATGAATCATTTTAATTATATCATTCTCATACCATAAAAATCCACTGCCAATCATAAGCAGACCGGTGATCTGCTGTGGCAACCCCTTACCGGGAAAAGCCGAAAGACATTACTTACTTCTAGTATAATTTATTATTACTAACTTATACAGACCTTCTGGAAATGAACAGACCTTGTCAGGTCTTTTCCAGAATGATCCACAGTCACTACTAGTATTACTGTGTATATTTACCTCAGGACACATCTCCCAGGTAAACTCATTCTAAATGTCATATAATCCCATGTCAGTTACTACTCATCCCCAGTCTTCCTCAATAGCTAGGTTTCATTTTATGTATGTGGACAACCCTCACTTGGAGACTTCTTGCAGAGGCCACTGTTATTTGACCCTGTATTGCCTCTTGACATTAGTGCCACCATCACTCCTGAGAAGGCTGTACTAGAGATTTACATATGCAGGTGATTTTTTTTTAAATTATTAATTTTACCACACAATAAGATTACAAAACATACACAAAATCAAAATAGTTCTCATAGTACTCCTACTAAGTACAAAATACTAGCATTGCTGGAGTCACTCCACATTGTAATTGTGAAGCATTTAATATATACAAAGTTGCAACTGTCTAGATAGTACACATACTAACTACAAATTCTAACAAGCATTTTACGTTCTAACCTAATCTTAGAAATTTACAATGGTCTATGTTCCACATATTATTGTCTATATTTCAGATATATGCAATGTTTTACCGAACACAAAGCAATAGAAAATTAAACAAATATAGAAGTAGTATTTCTTATCTATCATGTTTTTTGTTTTCAATCATTATCTGATGTTTATAGCATTCAGAGAAGAGGTGAAAGGAGAAAACGGTTTGGAGAAGTTATATCAGGATGAGAAAGGGAGAGAGCATGAGAGAGTAACTATATTACAGTATAAAATAGATTACATTTAACAAAGGTTAATTGCATAGTTAAAGGGTAGCGTAATGCATCCTAGCCAACTGGTGAGGAGTACAAAAGGACTAATGGACCAACTTAATAAATTCAAGGCTGTAGAGATGGCTATACTGTTGTAGGCATCAGTTTGTCTGATCCTTGTACTTTAGGCTACATTAGCATTTTCCACTACTCCCTGCTACTTACCAATGAACCTATATAATGCAGTCTTTATTTGTTATAATTCATCATTTCAGCCTCTTAAATCAGGGGTTACTGAAAAAAAATATATAAATAACAGTGTCATACTGTGGAATCATAATGCAACTAAATAATATTAGAAAACAAATTATTTAAATACATAAAAAGTGTATAATAAGAGGTAATCCCTTTACAGTGCCCAGTGAGGAGGCTTTTCTTCCTAAAACCTATTGTCTAGATGGGTTTTTTCTTGGGAGTCTGATTTCCTTCCATCTCCCATAAACCGATTAGAGCATTAGTTGCTCCAAACTCTACATGCAATGTATCTTCAACATTGAATTCTGGCTCAGTGAACTTACATTAAGCTTAGCAATTCTTATTTCATGTTTGGCAGGTTGGTTGGTTTTACATCCAGCTTTTGCTCAACAGAGCTTTCGCAGGTAACCCAAACTGGGCAACTAGACACTGCCCAGGGCTGCTGGGCTTTATGGCAAGCATACACTGGCCAATAGGTGCACATATACCCCTCTCACCATTAGCTAGGGTCCCTGGCATGGGTCAGAGTAGGCCAGGTTCTCAACCAACTTATCACAGATAACTCCACATGCCCATTTTTGGCAACATTAGTCAACATGACCGAATCACCTAGAGCCATATTTTACACCGTTGAGTGGCTAGCCCTGCCATGCTGCACAGTCTGTGATCCATGTTCTCCTATCTTGTGGATACTGCGCAGCACAATAGATGGCCAAAGTGGTTGGTCTGTACAACTTTTCCCCCTATAGGGCATCATGTAGAATCTGTACTGCTCTCCACACCGCCATTATGAGTTTGAGATGGAAACAGTCAGCATGTTTTTCGGACATGGGAGAAACCCCATGGAGACACAGGGAGAACATGCAGACTCCAAACAGGCATTGGTCAGAGGTCAGGATTGAACCTTCCACCTTGTTCATGGGAGGCAAAGACCTTAAACATTAAGCCATCTGGTCTCTGGCAAGGACATCCAACAAAGACGTAGCTGGACTGTTTGAACAGTCAGGCATGAGTGTTGAAGAAGGCTGGAGTGTGGCACTGAATTGAGAGAGTTGGCAACAGTTGACACAATACCCTTAACCCATGTAGAAATAAATCAGAAAAGGGGAGGGCTGATGATGATGATAACTGAATTCTGGCTCAAGAATAAAGGTCATCTATAGACCAGGCCACCTACTGGGTGAAAAGGTTTTAAAAATGTTACCATTTAAAAATATGTCCCACTTGTGACACTAGAGAACTATTATACAGCATGAGGTGCATTGTTTAGATAAACAGAGCAATCTACCAAGAAAGAAACTGCTGAAGAATATTTAACGGTACTATGTTTAAGAGATATTACATAATCAGCAATATAGTCATAATTGCAAGTATCAGATATTACTGCTTATTAGTAATAATGACTGGGAGAGGATACCATGATAATATGCTGCTAAAAGTTATAAAAGCAGTCATGCTAAGGCCACAAAAGGAAGTTTGATTTTGTAGTATATACCTCGTTCATATATAACACTGTGGTGGTGGTGCTGCAGTAGCGTTGTCGCCTCACAGTAAGACATTGTCCTGTTCGATTCTCAGCTAAAGCGTCTTCTGAGTGAAGACATGTGTGAATGGGCGTACCTTCATTGAAAGTTGTGCATCAGAGCTGGCAACTCGGCACGTTAAAATCTACTGCCAATCATTAGCGGACCGGAGTTCTGCTGTGGCGACCCCTAACCGGGAAAAGCTGAAAGACACAACATCAACAACAACAACCTTGTTCATACATAATTGGATAATCTACTCTGTTTTGCAAGTACAGCAGCAATTTACCCAAGGCCTCTGTAACACATATTAAATAATGCAGCAATTTACCCAAGGCCTCTGTAACACATATTAAACAATGCAGCAATTTACCCAAGGCCTCTGTAACACATATTAAACAATGCAGCAATTTACCCAAGGCCTCTGTAACACATATTAAACAATGCAGCAATTTACCCAAGGCCTCTGTAACACATATTAAACAATGCAGCAATTTACCCAAGGCCTCTGTAACACATATTAAACAATGCAGCAATTTACCCAAGGCCTCTGTAACACATATTAAACAATGCAGCAATTTACCCAAGGCCTCTGTAACACATATTAAACAATGCAGCAATTTACCCAAGGCCTCTGTAACACATATTAAACAATGCAGCAATTTACCCAAGGCCTCTGTAACACATATTAAACAATGCAGCAATTTACCCAAGGCCTCTGTAACACATATTAAACAATGCAGCAATTTACCCAAGGCCTCTGTAACACATATTAAACAATGCAGCAATTTACCCAAGGCCTCTGTAACACATATTAAACAATGCAGCAATTTACCCAAGGCCTCTGTAACACATATTAAACAATGCAGCAATTTACCCAAGGCCTCTGTAACACATATTAAACAATGCAGCAATTTACCCAAGGCCTCTGTAACACATATTAAACAATGCAGCAATTTACCCAAGGCCTCTGTAACACATATTAAACAATGCAGCAATTTACCCAAGGCCTCTGTAACACATATTAAACAATGCAGCAATTTACCCAAGGCCTCTGTAACACATATTAAACAATGCAGCAATTTACCCAAGGCCTCTGTAACACATATTAAACAATGCAGCAATTTACCCAAGGCCTCTGTAACACATATTAAACAATGCAGCAATTTACCCAAGGCCTCTGTAACACATATTAAACAATGCAGCAATTTACCCAAGGCCTCTGTAACACATATTAAACAATGCAGCAATTTACGCAAGGCCTCTGTAACACATATTAAACAATGCAGCAATTTACGCAAGGCCTCTGTAACACATATTAAACAATGCAGCAATTTACCCAAGGCCTCTGTAACACATATTAAACAATGCAGCAATTTACCCAAGGCCTCTGTAACACATATTAAACAATGCAGCAATTTACCCAAGGCCTCTGTAACACATATTAAACAATGCAGCAATTTACCCAAGGCCTCTGTAACACATATTAAACAATGCAGCAATTTACCCAAGGCCTCTGTAACACATATTAAACAATGCAGCAATTTACCCAAGGCCTCTGTAACACATATTAAACAATGCAGCAATTTACCCAAGGCCTCTGTAACACATATTAAACAATGCAGCAATTTACCCAAGGCCTCTGTAACACATATTAAACAATGCAGCAATTTACCCAAGGCCTCTGTAACACATATTAAACAATGCAGCAATTTACCCAAGGCCTCTGTAACACATATTAAACAATGCAGCAATTTACCCAAGGCCTCTGTAACACATATTAAACAATGCAGCAATTTACCCAAGGCCTCTGTAACACATATTAAACAATGCAGCAATTTACCCAAGGCCTCTGTAACACATATTAAACAATGCAGCAATTTACCCAAGGCCTCTGTAACACATATTAAACAATGCAGCAATTTACCCAAGGCCTCTGTAACACATATTAAACAATGCAGCAATTTACCCAAGGCCTCTGTAACACATATTAAACAATGCAGCAATTTACCCAAGGCCTCTGTAACACATATTAAACAATGCAGCAATTTACCCAAGGCCTCTGTAACACATATTAAACAATGCAGCAATTTACCCAAGGCCTCTGTAACACATATTAAACAATGCAGCGATTTACCCAAGGCCTCTGTAACACATATTAAACAATGCAGCGATTTACCCAAGGCCTCTGTAACACATATTAAACAATGCAGCAATTTACCCAAGGCCTCTGTAACACATATTAAACAATGCAGCAATTTACCCAAGGCCTCTGTAACACATATTAAACAATGCAGCAATTTACCCAAGACCTCTGTAACACATATTAAACAATGCAGCAATTTAAAATGATCACGGATTACAACAAGGTCCCAGAAATGAAAGACTAGACAAATCAGAGATATGCTGACTATGCATTCCTCGATTGCCTTTGAGTCTGCATTAGCTAGAAACTTTAGATGAACTGCTCAGATACAGAAAGCACAGAATGTCTGCCTTGCAAGCAGTTTGTTACAGTGATACAAAAGCGGAGACATTCGCACTGATCTGATGTGTGCATTATGTGCCCACTTAGGTCTTACAATTAATTATTCCAGCTGTTCTGCAAGCTGGTTTACTGGAAGTATTAAGGTGAAGTATTAAGGTGCATGCTTTGCAATCAGTATTTTATGAAATATAAAATAGTAATTCAGATACAAAAATAATAATCTTGGATCTACATTTTTTAACAGTGCTTTTTCTTCCTTATTTGTCTGAGCTCCAAGTGATGCTTACTGCAGCATACACAATGTTTAAGGGCTCACCAGCAAAAAATCCTGCTACTTACCAGTTTTTTGATATGGAAGAGCAGTGACAGTACACATGAACTGAAAAGCTACTCTTTATAGCGGTATCTCTCTAGCTCTGTCTTTGACTGAATTTTTCATACGTACCCATTCTGCATTCTCAACACCGTTCTCTGCTTTACCCCAATAACCAGTACAATACTACACTGTATGTTTTCTTTATACAGCCTTATGTGATTTGTCAAATTCTGAAATAGTCTTAAAGATGATGAACTCTGCCATGTACAAGCATCAGGCTGATTTATGCCTACTATATCAAAACTGTCAGTTGAGCTGGCAGACTACCACATCAGCAACACATTTCTTACAGTAATTCTGAAAATAGCATTAATTTAGCAATAAAGCCTTATTATTTATTTCTCTGAATAATGACACAAACATGCCCTGCTTGGAAAAAGTTGCCATCAAGCAATACAATTTTTATGAAGGCTTATTTTTAATCTACAGAAAACATATTAAATATGGTGGAAATTAACAAGAAGTAATGGCATGTGCCAATAAATGTTTAGCAGTATACAGAAAAATACGTGTTCAAACTAAAGAAAGAAAGATATAGGGATCTGCAGAACAACTTTATAAATTAATTATACTGAAGAGACTTATCCATCTGGATTTAGAACACATACCTAGGTCATTCAGAATACTAAGGAATCATTTCACCTTTAATGTGGTAACTGTGAACTGTACTACGTACAAAGCATTACAATTGCTGGCTCTTAATTTATTTCAAATGACAGAAAATAACATTTAGCATGAGCTCAATCTGTGTATAAAGGCTCCGATTGTTACTTCACACAACTACTAGTACTTAACATAAAGAACTTTTGCTTTCGCTATTCTGATATATAAACGTTGTTAAACTCAGCTCTCAAGTCCATTGCTCATCAAATGTTGTTCTGTTTATACAAAAGCCAATGGTTCATTAAAGTTATGCCGAATATATCAAGATGTTCAACTAACAATGCTGGAATCAAAACAGAATTTTGGATCTGGGTAGTGTACATAAAATATCACTGCCCTAGTTAATTTAGAAGAAGTGATTTTCAACAGCCATTCATTTATCTTGCAGCCTCATAAGTAAGGAGGTGATATGCCAGAATGAAGGCAGCATAACTTACAGTGACACTCTTATTTTACAAAAAGATTTATGTAATCAAGACTTGATTGCCTATGATAAAAATTAACAAAGATCTGTAATGCCATAATACTTTTCGAATAATTTCACAAGCATTTGCAATCATATGATTCTTTAAAATATGCTTTAATAATTCTGTTTATGGATTTGCTATTCAACCATTACTAGGGCAGGATTTAAACATGTAGGCGCCTGGATGGTTAGTGACACCCATTTCTATTCGCAACACTGTATTAATAGTGGCTTCTCTAAATTCAGCACAGAAAAGGAATGCACTAATACTGCACTATCAGAGATAATACTTCAGAATGAGGGCCAACTGAACATAATCCTGGTTGTGTCCAAAGGAGCCCCTCTATTACAAGTCATGGAATATGCTCCAAACTACTGCAATAGATGAGCCAATCAATGACGTAGTCAAGATTTTTTTTAAGTGCCTCTAATCAGAATTTCAGTTCTAATCCTGGAATATTATAGTTACTGAAATTATGACTATGTTTATTATTAGTATGTTTATATTACACATTAGGTCTACGTGCTACAGCTAGCCAATGACATGTTTAGCTCTGCATTTGTAGACTTTTGTACATAACAGATAACAGTTCTGTTAGCTGACTGAACACTTAGGTAACATATCTCCTTAATATTCATTACTGTATCAATATGTCTTGCTAATTTGCATTGACATGTGTGCATTGGATGTTCAATATTAGAATTCTTGCCTCCAAAACAAAAGACCTGGGTTCAGTTCCTAGCCAATGCAGCACCCTTGTTGGGAGCTGGGGTATTGTATAATGGTTAATATGCTTACCTCACAAACATAAGGTACACGGTTTGATTCTTGTGTTTAAAGTGAAATTGGCTAGGCTTTAAATTGCCCAGAAGTGCTGCTAGCCTACTATTTAACTTATGTCCCATGTCCTAATATATATTTCTATGCCTAGCTTTGCACAGCACTTGATTGGGGTAAGCACTCCTTGCAGTATACAGGATTAGATTGCTCTGGCTTGATTCTCATTTTGTATAATGGTAGTCTGCTTGAAACTACAAAAAAATTCACAAAAACACTTGCACGTCTCTGAGCAAGTTTCCCCTGAAAGTGACATATGTCCTGTAAGCTTACTTTATTTATAAGTAAATAAAAATAAATACATAAGCAGTCTAGCAGCTATATATGTGCTCCTTATAAAGCTTTGCCAAGTTTTATCACGTTTAAATACTTTTCTAAGGATTATTTTTAGTTATTAAACTCGTGTCTCCCCCCTTCTCCTGTTTCAGACATCTCTTTCCCCTAAGGTCCAATTACAGCAAGTCACATTGGGATGTCTTTCTAGCATATTTCTTATATTGGAAACACAGTACATCGATTTTAAAATGTAAATTTGTTAGAATAAATACAGATGCACTTTCTGGAATGAATGAATAATTTTAGCTCATTAAATAATAGTCAATTCTATTGAGATGTCTAATATCTTATTTTTCCTATTCCAAATAATGCATGTTATAAAAATGTTAAAATACATAAAATAATTCATGCTATGATGCCCTTGTACCTTATCTGTAAATCAATAAAGATAAATTTTGCTTTGCTTACAGACTCCTGATTTCCATAATACTTATTAGAAACTATTTAAATCAAGAATGGCTTCTCATAGAACACAAAATCAAAATCTTTAGCTCAGGATTTACATGTCTATGACATTTCTTGTAACCATTTGCCTCTCACAACACTGTTTTGTCAAAATCTGAAATAAATCCTTGATTTACTTTTGTGATGCAACTATACCATACCATTCCTACTACGGACTACTCTCAATTGGATTTTATATTAATTTATTTATGAAAGAGGTGCTTGTGTCACATGATTATTAGTGAGTTTGATTTAGCTAGACAAGAAATGTCTGTAAAGAAACCCAGCTGACAACAGTAAATGTGACAGATGAAGCAAGCTCCAAGAAGAGATATATATGGGAATACAGGAATATTCAAACTCATTTGCCAGATATCTGATCATAAGCAGCTGTTGCCAGCATAGTAGTAATATGAATGAAAGGTGGCACAACAGATATCATTACCTTCAGGCAATGATGCCAGGGGACATGCAATAAAAGCTTTTACAGCCAACTTGCTTATCATATCAAAAAGACATTGACAAAGATGCAGGCATGTTGTTTATAAGCCACACCAGCTTTTGACTTAGCTTATTTAAGCAAGTGTATGGTAAAATAACTGCATAGTCAGAGATTAGTTTCTCAGTAATGTTCTTTTAGACCAAAGACATATAAAAGTTTATTTGGTACGTCACATTAATACATTAGGTTACCTATAGTACTAAAACTATTGAGGAATTTGTTTATGAGCTGAATTGTGAGAAATTTCAAGCTGATGCAATTATACAGACATTCTGTTCACAATAGGGGTATGGCTATGATCTACTTAATTGCATAAAAAGTCTAGAAGTATGACATTATATTAAACCCATAATATAGATTTGAGTTATAAAAATAACTCCAGACTGAGGCAAGTGGTTATCCTTTAAGCATATTTAATGACTAAGGCAGTTTTGATAAATGAGTTAAATCACTTGTATAAATTGTCCCGGTTAAGTATTGAAGCTACTGTCACCAAAGGATATCTGGATAAATAACAATGGACTGTCATAGGGCTTTCCATCCATACAGTGCTACAGGTTCCTTATTATTTTCATAAATTATTTTACACATTGAAGGGTGGAAAATAATCTGCCAACTATATTCCTGCATTTCTCACTATTTTCTGTTTATGTCTGAGACATTCTCTAAACCAAAGAGTTAGGGTAATCTTGAATGCTTTATGTCTTGTACAGAATCTTATTGTTGTTTCTTATTAAGATATAAGCAAGACATGTGGACAGATATTAACTACTTATATAGGCCAAACTGTGGATGTTCAGATATATTGTATTTTGCATACCTCTCAAACTCTTTAAAAATTCTGTGCCAATGACAATGTAGGTACATAGGCCAAAAAATAAGGGGCAATATTTAAATGGTTATCTTATTCACTTAAAAGTTAACAGACCACTTTTTATTGTTTTTTTTTAATCAACATGCATTGATGTACAATAAAAAATATGAACGTCTAATTACTTATATTACTGACTGAAGGTAATCCTCAGAGATTTACCAATTAACAATTTTATGAGGGATATTGCAAAAATAAGTGAACAAATTCTAGGGCATTCCTGAACATCCAGGACAGCTGAGAGGTATGGCCTAAGGCTTTCTGACATAATCTACTGACTTGGTCTGTAAATGTTCTTTACCACTGGGAATTTAACCGTTTTATGTTTCAAACTTTCTCTTACAGAGATATATATAATTTAGGTGGACAAATGTTGAATCATTCATGTACATGTCACTGAATCTGTGCCAAACATGTTTATACAGCAGTCCTACATTCTGAAACCGAATTTCAGTTTTAACAATTTCTAATGTGGTGAGATATCTTAACCTGAAATCAGAGAATTCATGACAATTATGCACTGACTGGAGCCAATGCTCAATAGTTTGGCAGTATAAACTTTTAATAAAATATGGGTTTACTAACAACAGATCTACGTTGATATTTTTACAGGTTCTGGTTCTATAAAACAGTCAATAGTAATACTTTGGACTCCTTGGAATTCAAATACCAGTGTGGAACGAACACAAAAAAACAACTGTAATATGCAGAAGCAAACGAACCAGGACACAGTAAACTGAATAAAAACTTCAAATGTGCACCGAACATACACTTTATTAAATAAATGGCCACAATGTAATCCTCGATACTCCATAAGCGCTTTTGTTTAACCAGTGCTAAACTTCCTCAATTAAAAAGTTGCTACATCACATCATTTATACAAACACTAATTGCTTGATTAGAATAAATTATTAACTAACTAGATCATGCTTACTTCCTGCTCACTACACCTATTACAAAAAAATAACTAAAAATCTGTGCTAACCTTAAAACATCCATCTCTTAAACAAGGTCTTAAAATTCAAAAGAAATACATATAACCATAAACAAGATCATTACAATCCATAACATGCTCATGATTGGAGGTGCCCTTAAAAGGGACTTCAAAATACATGAAAAAATGTATTGAGAAGAATTTTAGAAGAATATGCAATATAAAACCATTACTATAAAAGCATATATGTGTTGTTAAAAATATCTAAAATATTATTGCTATAAAGTTGAACTATTTTTAAAAAAAAAACATAAATAAACCACCATAAATAAATACCTATTATACATATAAAAATGTATCTAAACCTTGTCATAGGTAAGTACATTTAAAAGCCTGTCTTCTATATGGCCAACTAAACAATGTAAATATTCATATTTGTACATAAACAGAAATTTGACCTAGGCACTGCAACATGTTTGCTTAAATTAAATGCAAGATAAAATACATATAGTATGGTGTAGATCACCTGATTTTATTTCTCTGTAATGCTTTTAGTTTTAATACTGGGGCTATTGAGCTCCACTCATTTATTCCTGGCCAAATGTCTGCTTCTATTCTTATTTGCCACTTCAACTCTTTGAGCTCTAAGTACAAGCCCCAGGGTCTTTTGTCATCTATATCTATATGGTCAATAGCCATAAAAGAGAATTGGCGATCTTTGTATTCACAGATATGTTTTGCTAATGCATTATTCAGTCTGTTTTTCTTAATGTCATATTCATGCTCATATATTCTTTGGGACAACTGTCTTTCTGTTTTCCCTATATAGAACATTGAGCATGAATTGCATGTAGCTAAATATACAACCGCTTTTGATTTACAATTGTATTTACTATGCAGATGAAACTTTCTCTTCCTAAGGTAAAAGGATTCACCTACATTTATTTTATGGCACCAATGACAAGTGCCACATTTACTCATACCTACATTACTATTATTAGATGAATAATTGGTGTGCTTTAAAATTTCTTTAAAACTTTTACCTTTCCTATAGACTGTTCTAGGTTTCTCACTGATATGATTCCTACAGTGAGAATCTTCAAGTAAAATAGTCCAATTATTCACCATTATATCTCTAATAATGTTATGATCTTGAGAGAAAGTGAGTACTAAAGCTTTGGAAAAGTCATTATTACTTGTTAAAATACTAATTTCATCATTATTTGAACTCACATTATTCGTATTAAAGAAATCCCTAGAATCTTGTCCTAAACTCTATCTAAAATAGGTTTAAAATGCCCGTTCATTCTCTTAATAGTAACTTCTTGTATTAATGTGTCAACTAATACTTCAGGATATTCTCTGTTGAGAAACATATTACACAAGAAGTTACATTCTTCTTCAAATTGATCTAAATTAGTTACCATCGGGGCTGCCCTTACCAATTGCCCTTTGACAACGGACTTCTTTTGGTGCTCCGGATGGCAACTGCTATAATGTAGAAAACAGTTAGGATAAGATTATTTGCAATGGATGACTGCTACATAAGACTGATTAATATTATCTTTCATAAGATGTACATCCAAATAATTCATATATTCCATGTTAATATCCCATGTAAATTTAAAAAAATCTGTTGTTGTATTTATATATATTAAAAATTCATTTAACGTATCTGATGAGCATTTCCAAATAATGCTAATGTCATCCTGGAATCTGTGATATGATTTTATAAAAGTATGCTATCTACTATTAAATACAAAATTTCCCTCCCAGAAGGCCATAACGAAATTCGCATAGGAACCCCCACATGGTGACCCCATAGCAATGCCTTTTTTCTGTAAGAAATATTTATTATTAAAAGTTATAAAATTATTACTTAATACTATTTCTAAAAGTTCCATTATTAAATTAACTAAATTGTGTGTTATATTATGGAAAATAAGCATTTCATTAACCCATTCCAGCCCTATGGTTTGAGGGATGATGGTATAAAAATCATATATGTCAATGGTAAGTAAAATGTCATGATTATTAAACTTAACATCATTCATGTGTTCTAAAAAGGTCCATGAATCTTTACAGATTTGTATTTCTTTTTCAAGGATCTTTTTTAGTTCATAGTCTATGTATTTTGCACATGCTGAAGTGATTGAGTCTCTACTGTCCACTAATGGGCGCATGGGTGGGTTATCTATACTTTTATGTATTTTGGGGGTACCAAAAAAAATGGTATTCTGGGAGAAGTAATGTTCAAGTAGTTGTATAAATCTATATTTATTCGTCTTTCTAAAAAAAATATCATTAATTTGTCCATAAATCTTTCTGTAAGCTTTGTTCAATTCATTCAATGAAATTTATATATATGTATCTGCATCTAAAATTTGATTTAATTTATTATTATACAGTTCTTGATTCATAATTACAGCCCCAACCCCTTTGTCTGGTTTCCTAATTCTTATTTTATTATTCGCCAATGCATTCAATATTTTTTGTTCATTATTATCCAAGTTCTGAATATGTTTCCACTTCATATTAAGAGTGTATAAACACTTTACTTCATATTCACACATCTTTTCATATGTAATTACTTTAGGGTATAAAGGGGGATTGTATATGCTGCTTATGTTGAACTTATTGTTAACATTGTACATATTCAAATACCAGTGTACCAGTGCAGCTACAAGACCTGTCTGTATCCTGCCTCTTCAGGAAGAGTAAGAATGAAATGGTGGCATTATGATTTGAATAAATCTAAAGTAATAATGTAATATAAATCTTTTATAATAGACTCAGATTAATGGAAATGAAATGACAAAAACAGAGATGACAAGTACCTGTCCACTAGCATGTCATATTCAATTCTTTGATTGTCTTAATAGAGTTTTGTGCAAAATGTCATGATCTGTAGCATTTTTCAAAATTAAAATTTAAGAGGATGGTGACATATTCAGTTGCAGCTTATAAAGAGTGAAAGTGGAAATTCTTAGAGATTTACAGTACTGATATGTATTCCATATCAGGCAAACCAATGAATCATGTTAGCCAACAGATGTATGACTCATGATTCATATCAATTTGCACCTCTGAGATGTATCCTTAACAGCTGAAAGCCAAGTTTTCAACCCCCTTCAGATGATACAAAGATTCAGTTTTCTTCATTTTCTAGGAAAACTGTTTATTCAAGCTAGCATTTGAACAAATGTATCTTTTCAGATGATTTTCAACAGACATAATGTAACATCAAAAATACTTTACAGAAACATCAGAACCACTTCATTTTTAAAAACAATAAAATAATTGCAATGTGTTTCGCCTTATACTTTTGTGACAGCTGTATATATTGTAATACCTTCTTTAATACATGTGAAGTATACCACCTCTCACCCCATTCCCATTATTTCATGAATGAGTTTTACATTTAACTTTAGATAAACAAATACAAGAAAAAGGGAACCCATCCAAAAAAGATTGATCCATCAAACTTAATAGGAAGGTCAATTCTCCAGTATGTGACAAAACATACATTTCTGAAAAATGGTGGAATCACAGTTTACACAAATGAAATTCTATTTGGAACAGATGGTTGATCCTTCTGAATCTGGATTTAGTAAAACAGAAAAACTGCTCGCCTGCATTTAGCACTATTTTTGTAGCTGGCAGTTGGTGAAATGGGCATCTGGTAGATCATCTTAATTGTTTAGAAATTGACATCAGTATACATTACATAACAGAATCACCTACTGGGAATTTATTAATGCTAAGGATTTTCTCCTGAAACATTCCTAATATCTTTTACTCTTTCCTGTCAAATTCCGAAATTCTGCTTACCGATTTGCCAACTATGTACACATTTAGTGACATACTGTACATGAAAGGCATTATAAAAATAAAGTTTTAATTTCATTGATTTTTATTCTAATTGCTTTAAAGTCCACATTTTATACTCTTCCAATTTGAAGCACTGACAATTAGGAAATACAAAATGAGGTTTCAGAACGGAAAAAAATGATGCAGTCTTGAAACACCACTTTCTTTTGTATTGGGGGATTCCTTTCTTTTTTTCTCATTATTGATGTCTCGTGTCACTGTTTTATTTATCATCAATAAACTGAAGTTCATACACTACTTAATATGCTGACTGAGCTACATCTGGAATAAATATATTCTGGTTCAGGAAATTAGAAACACATAAAATGAAAATTGATGCAGTAAAACTCACTATATAGAAGCATTAACAGAACAGTTTGGAAGTTCAGTGTAGCATTAATTGCCCATATTTTTGGTATTCCCTATTTAGATGTAAGGGTAGTCTCTAGGTGTTACATTCAAGTTCTCTGCACCCTCTTGCGGTCTACCATCAGATTTTGAACTCGGGCTATGAAACAGCCTGTTTCATATTAAGAAAAAAGTAAACACAGACAAATATGGTGATTTTCTAAAATGGCTCAAACTGTCACAGAACAAAAGAGCTGTTGTGATATACTGCTAATAAATGAACCAAGGCACTAACCATAATGAACCATCTGTACTGTATTTATATTATGTTTGCTCCCGCTGATCCCACTGACAGTCACATTTACAAAATCACATCCCTATATATATCACAGTCTCTGGTTGCCTAAAAATACTGAATATTTTTCTAAAAGAGACAGTTCATTTAACAGACTTAAATAGGAATATGACTGAGAGAAGTATGTACTCCGATATACAGCTTAAACTGCAGTGCAGATTGCAGTGCCCTGATCTATCTTTCCTAATATGTCACATGATAATAATATGAGAACACAAAGTTCTCAATAAAGGTCATATTTAAATAAAATGTAGAGTTCAGCAACTATGCAGCAGGCTGGGGTGCTAGCTAAAAGGTACTGCAGCCATGAAATGGTGGCAGCTACAATACTGAGGTGAACTTTTTAAAATCACATCTCCCTAAGCAGAGCATCTCCTCGGTCATCCGTGTGGTGTGCAGTCTCCTGGTAACCCTGTGCTGAGACACGGGCTGTCTCCCCACCTGCAATCTAACATCCTAAAGGAGTACCCAACAGAACCCAAAAGAATACTCAACTGAAAATCTAAACCTGGACTTCCTAAATGAGCCTTCCATCAGCCTTACAGTGTAGGTGATTGCCTACAGTTTTGTAATATAATTATCACAAAACTAATTGTAAGGACCAAAACACCCGTGGACCTACCCCGAGGCCGTCCATCACATTATTATCTTGCCTCTGTACTTCCTAACAAGTTAGTTATGGTAGTTCTCCACTTTTACCACTAGATGGCAGCAGACCATACGAGCACAGTATTTTACTTACTAAGCTCAATGGCACCAACTCTGCTGTATAAACCAATTCTATCAATCCTAGTTCAAGCACAATAACTAAGTACCCCCCCCCCATAAAAGTAACAAGAAGGAACAACCATACAGACAGAAAGGCATAACTGTAGAAAGCTGACCTACTACATTTAAAACTCCCACCATAGTACTGAGAGCAGAACTTTGCCTTCTATATTTAATATCGTTTTCCTCTGAAAACTGGGAGTAGAAGGACGCCCCTTGTATTATATTAGACATAGTTGTCACAGAAAGTGCCACGTACCTACTCAAAGCCTTGGTAGTGCACAATTTCACTGTATAACTCATTACTTCTAGATAGGCTACCCACTTCGTGGCTCTACCCACACCGTTCGCCCTGCGGGCACACTACGCTCCCCTACCCTGCCCCCAAATACCACCCACCCCAGCACCTCTACATTTAATCCCAATAAACCACACCTACAACCAAATCAGCCTATCACACTTCAGCCAAACACTCACGCAAACTCCCACACCCCTAGCAACTAAACAGTCACCTCCTACTTTCAACTATCACATACTTTCAAACCATCCTTTCCGTCCCTCCACCTCACCATATTTTTATTCCATAACTGAAACAAAATGATGATCGTTTTGAGCTGTCTCCTGCTCACCCTCACAATACTAACAAACCTCACATCAACTCACCCTAGTACACATGTACAAGACACTAGGCTCCACAGCACAAATATATACACTACACCAAGCATATACACATATTTCCCAATTACTGCTACACTATTCAAAGACAGCCTAATGCTACACATATATAAAGTCCAGTTAACAACCTATACCAGTAAACTATCAGATGTACACTACATAATAATAACATACAAAATAAAACACACATTACTAATTGCAGAAAAAAAACTGCTCATATCAGGAGACATACACCCAAACCCAGGGCCAAATAATACCTTACTCCCACCTAGACAAAAATCAGACCTACTTATTAACATAAATACAAGAAGCATAACTAGCAAACTCCCTGATATACCCAGACATAGTAACCATTATAGAAACCTGGTTAAAACCCAACATACAGAACGGAGAAATTTTCCCACCAGGTTATAACATACTAAGGCATGATAGACAGGCAGAAAGGGAGGAGGAGGAGTCACCATATTATTTAAAAATACACTCAACATAAAACCCCTTAAAAAAACCCTATTCCTTCATTTCAAAATGCTGAAACTTTAATCTCAACTCTATTCATTAATGATACCAAAAAAAAAATCAACTTTAACTGCTGCTACATCCCACCAGGCAATAACTCTTCCACCATAGAAGAGATCTTACAATGGATATCTGTTATGCTACCACAGAACACTATTCTTTTAGTTGATCTAAATACAGACTGGTTAGCCTGTAACTCCGACACCCCCGCAAATCATATAAATCTCTATGACATTACTCAGCTCATCCAGGAACCTACCAGAATAGACAAAACATCCAACAAGCAATCAATCCTTGACTGGACACTAGTCAACTGCCCGAAAGAAAAATTTCTCACTGGATGTCTACCAGACCAAGGTACAATATTGGGCACACTATTCTTCATGATATTTGCTAACAGCCTTCACAGGTCCTCCCAATATGCCACTCTTATACAATATGCAGATGACTCAACTCTCATCTGCTCAGCACCATCTTTTACTACCCTGCAAAAACTTACTCAGGAATCCTTTTCCTCAGTAGAAAGTTGGATTACCAAGATCCAACTCATCTTCAATCCCAACAAGACCAAATTACTCATATTTGCTCCTAATAACACTGAAAACCACCCAACCTCCTTTTACAGTCACATCCAAAAATGGTACTAACATCTCCACTTCTGACCACACCAAACTACTTGGAGTAACAATTGACAATAAACTGTTATTTGACGTCCATATATCACAATCAAAAAAGTCCAAAAGAAAATGGGTACCCTATACAGACACAAAAAATTCCTAACTGATAAGGCATGCATCACACTTGCCCAAACATACCTACTTTCTACACTCATGTATGCTGCACCTATCCATACCAACACTAGAAAACAGGACCTTGAACAACTCGAGTCCTGCTACAATAAAATTGCCAGATTTGCTAATAACTGCACTTCCAAAACCCATCATTGTCAGGCACTACGAGAACTTAAATGGTTAGAATGCCCCCAACTACTTAACTATCAACAACTAATACTTGCCTACAATATTGTAAAACATCCTGACAAAACCCCATTCCTAAACAAACTCTTAACCCAGTACATAACAAATCGTCCCCTATGCTCCTCATAAAAATCTCTCCTCTGTATCTCTAAAGCCAATAACTCTGCAGAAAAAGCTCTGTTCTCCCGAAACATTGCCAGAAACTGGAACAACCTTCTCACCTCTCTGACCTCAGCTGTTTTAACTACACTGTTCAAAAACTCTCTCAAAGCACACCTGTTAAATTCTTGGTTATGCCCATGCATCGCATAAGATCCCTATCTTTGAAACTGCACATAAATAATGCAGATGCAGTCTCTGGATGTTCTGCTACAAACTCAGGAACCCCCACTGCAATAAATGAATCCCCTATTTTGTGTTAATTTTAACTTTTGTTTTCTTACTATGAAATGTACCTTTGACCAGCTTTTTGCCTTTGTAACTTGTAAAATAATATGTTTATTATTAATGTAATTTGTTGTAGAGCTTTTTCTACAATATAAGCTGTACAAAAATATGTTTATTATTAATGTAAATTGTTGTAGAGCTTTTTCTACAATATAAGTTTCACTACTTGTGTATATTAATTCGGAGCTTTTCTCCCTGGGCCTCCGCTGTAAATGGACACATGTCCAGTCGGACTATCCTGGTTAACAAATGAAAAATAAAATAAATAAATAAATAAACAACTTCTTGTTTTCTAGTCTATCTGCCCAAGAAACATGGCAGAAGATTGAGACTTATGAAAATAAATCCTGATTATTAAGGTGATATTAATTTGGACTCTAGATTTTTACTAAATATACATTCAGGGACAACAGAATAAGATACTCTCATATTTTTGTTGTCAGGATAATAACACAAATCTGTTGCAACAATTGATTATAGTTCATTGGCCAACACAAGACAAACCTTCACAAAAAGGATTTTTTCATAATAAAAAAATGCTACACAAAGAAAAAGAGATGTATGAGAAGCCTAACATCTGTAAACCTCAAAGACCTGCTGCTAAGATCAGTATGCAAAATACTGTAAGAAGTGCTTGCTTTCAAATGTGGCATCTCTCTCAGGTTCAAATTTTTGCCATGACCAAATCATACATTATTAACCCTGAACATCCAAACGTTGTGCTGTTATGACTGCTGCCATAACCTGAATGGCCAGTCATTTTTGTGTTATGCTCATATACTCATCCCAGCACGCTCTGTTTTTCACCTACTTGAGAAACAGCAGCAAAAATTACAACATACTGTCTGAATCATACAGGGGAGTAGTCAAATTGTGTACCATGAAACAAGAAAGCAAGCAACAGGAGAAAAGCTGAAGATAGCAGTTTGCACCAATGAAATATACTGCTATGCACTGCCTACAAGTCTAAAGTGATAACTCCGGTATCATGTAAAAAAAAAAAAAAAAAAAAAAAAAAAAAAAGAGAGAGAGAGCAAGAGAGAGAGACAGAGAGAGGTAAACATGCAGTATAAATTTCAATCCAATGACTGTGTATGAGCCCCTTACTTTCATGAACTGGCAAAGTTTCTGGCATTACACAGATACATGCATTTATATATGTGCTTATTTCTGACTCTTCAGTGCATGGCCAGCAGATAGTAACAACACACACAATATTTTTAGGCTAAAGATACCACGTTTTGGTGCTGCTGCTATGATTACAAAGTGAGTGAAAATTTAGATGGTATAAGCAATTCAGCAACATTTTATTGAGACAAGTTTGATTTGTAGTATATGATAACAGAAAAGCAAGCAACAGCATTTTGAAATGATTCTGGAAGAGACAATTACCTCTGCAGTGTTGGGAACTTATCTGGTAGACTATAACATGTGAAAACAACAGGGTTCCTATTAGCAGAGTGAAAGACCGTAACCGCGAATACGGAAAGAGCAACACATATTGCGCAAAATACGGAAACGCCGAACGTCCGAAACAGTGAAAATGGAAATGTCGAAGTGCAATGGTTGGCCCGTCTGCAGTATAGCTCCGTAAGGTAAGTGTGCGATAGATAGGAATTTAGGGTTAGGATGTGGGTTAAGGTAAGTTAATAGATAGGTAATGTATGTAAGATTTAGTGTAGTGTTAAAAGTAGGGTTTTATTTAGCTGTATGTATGTATGTGTATTATTTATTTGTTTTGGGTGTATGTCTGTAGGGGAAGTGTGCGGTAGTTACGAACCTTAGGGTTAGGGAGGGGTTAAGGATAGTGCAATAGATAGTTGTGTATGTGGGGTTTAGCGTAGTGTTGGAAGTAGGGTTTTGTTATATGGGGTTTAGCGTAGTGTTGGAAGTAGGGTTTTGTTATATGTATGTGTATTTATTTTTTTGGGTGTATGTCTGTAGGGGACTTGTGCGGTAGTTATGGACCTTAGGGTTAGGGAGGGGTTAAGGATAGTGCATAGTTAGTTGTGTTTGTGAGGTTTAGTGTAGGGTTAGAAGTAGGGTTTTGGTGCTTTACTTTAGGTTAAAAGTAGGGTTTGGTTAGTGTATGAATGTGGTTTATTTTGTTTGGGTAGGTAGTATGTAGAGGGTGGTGTGGATGGCTGACTATGACAGTTCGTTATTTTATTTTTCGCTGTTTAGTGCGTTCGGGATTTTTGCGGTTCGCATTATAGGTGTCGACGTTTAGGTATTTGGTTAAAGGGTTTTTCGATTTACTAATATAGACCCAAAACAACATACTGTTATTCTGTGATAATAAGCACTATGTTGTTATACCCCATCGAAGTTGTACAAGATATCATGTGGAAGCTGTACTAAATGTGCTGGCATTAATAGAAATCTGTGCCATAATTATTTTTCTGCAATATACAATGGAAATAGCACTGCTTTTATAATACATATTAATGCATGCAGGGATGAGAAACGTATTTCCTCAGAATAAAGCTGTGACATTTTTCTGATAGGGAAGCAATATTATAGCAATAACCGACAACATGGGTGTGGTATATTGAAGATTTACCCACAGTTGGTGTGGTTTAATCATGATGGCAAAGACCTAGTGATTAAACAAAGTTAAGAAGAACACAGAAAATACAAGGAAAATTAGGCATGTTTTAGTTCTCAGAACGTACCTGATTTTGATTGTATTTTCTGTGGTCTTGTACGTACTTCTCAATCTTTTATTTGAAAAGAAATGTGAATACATGTCCATTGTCTGAAGGAAATAAAGTCTGAAACTGAAGTGCATGTCATAGTTTTATAGGTAGGTAATAGGCTATCATCCCTAGGGCCTATGTAAGCCTAGCCAACAAGGTTCCCTGGTTTTTACCACCCAAGAAAGTTATTTTCCTGTGCTCTTGTCGAGCCGGGCCACAGAAGTGATCCCTGGGATGAATTTCCTAATTCCCATCCATTCGTCAAGATTTTTCTTGAAGAGTGCTAATGAGGAACTTTGGTTGACATAGGTAGCTTGTTCCAGAGTATGAGAAGTCTCTGGGACAGGAATTTATCCCTTCAGCATGTTCTATTTATTGTGGTGACAAGATTTCGATCCCTAGAGTGTGTATCCTGGGGAAATTGGGATTTCTTTATTTGTAGCATGTCCAACAGCTCTGGGTTTGACATAACTTTGTATGTTAGGCAGAGATCACCTCGGAGTAGGCAATATGCTATGGAGTAAAGCTGGAGTTTTTTGAGACGGTCAGCGTAGGACAACTGTTTGAGACCCATAATCCTCTTGGTGAGATACTTCTGTGGCCTTTCCCGCTGTTACAGATGTCTTGTGAGGTACATTCCAAAAGGGGTGTTGTACTCAATAATGGGTCTAATAAGTGCCAAGTAGAGGGGAACAATTACCTTCTTTTTCCTGGATGAAAACCCTTTTGTGATGAGGTGTACCACATAGAAGGATTTCCTGACTACTGTGGCAATGTGATTATCAAAGGAGATACTACTGCCCACCTGAGTACCAAGATCTCTTATCAGTGTTAAAAGGACTGCCACATATGTGGTAGTTCATGGGAACAGAGTTTTTACCAAAGGGGATGACTATGTATGTTTTGGCATTTAGCTTGAGGCCATGGCTCTGACACCAGGCATCTGTCTCAGTGAGGCCCTTCTGTAGGATGTCCATGTCATTTGGGGAATTGACTATGGCATCTAGTTTGCAGTCATCTGTGAACTTCATCAGCCGGAGGCCTTCTATGTTAGCCCTTACTTCAGAGAAGTAGATACCAAACAGGAGAGGATGCAGGACTGAACCCTGTGGTACTTCACTTGTCAATGGTTTGAAGCTAGATTTGGAGTCTGCTACTTTTACAATGTGAGTTCTGTCAGTGAGCTAGTTGGCAACTCATCTTGTGATGTATGGATTTATACCCTGTTTAGTGAGTTTAATGTAGGCTAAACAACACACCTGATACACTTGTAATAGGTGACTCTATCATCAGGCACACTGACGTCCTGCTCACCAGGCTGAACAAGGAGAAGGTCACGGTGAGCTGCCTGTCGGGCGCTAGGATCCACCACATAACACAAGCACTCAGGTCACTCCAAGGCAAGTACAAATATGACTCAGTCATTGTCCATGCTGTTGTGAATGACCTGAGATGTACCTCCCTGGACTACATGAAAAGAGACATAGAGGAGCTCAATAAGCATGTGGCCCAGGCCGGTATGACCCTGACCTTGAAGTAGCATCTTACCCTCACCAAGAATGATGCCACAATATGAAGACAAGATGATCAATTTCAACAATTGGCTTAAGTATTGGTGTCATTCAAAGGGGATCCAATGCCTGTCAGCCTGGGATGACATGCTCGACAAGCCACGATGCTTCCCTAGGGACGGCTTGCCCCTGTCACCCCTGGGCTTTCGGATATTGGCAAAGGCTCTTACTACCCCCATAGTGCCTTTTTTAAGCAAGGCTCAAAAGACAAACCTACCTCCATAGGTATCACAAGGGATAAGAAACTAAGAGTAATGCTACTCAATGCCAGAAGTCTAAACCTCAAGATGCATGTACTCAAAACTCTTCTTAGCATGGAGAACATCGATATCTGTGCAGTAACAGAAACCTGGTTCAAGGCTCCCAAGAGCACCCCAGCACTACCAGGTTATACCTCATACCATGCTTTTCAGCCCCAAGATGTGGACCGAACCAGAAAAGGAGGGGGAGTATCAATATTCGTCAAAGATACCCACACCTCCAGGTTGGTGGCACAGCACGAAGCATCAGAGACTATCCATGTGCAACTAACAGTGAGTAAAACTGCCTTCCAGTTTATAGCCTGCTACAGACCACCCTCCCAAACCCAGAAACCCCACTCGGCCTTCCTGAGAACACTGGAAAATATGAAGGTCTCTCCAAACACCATTATATTGGGCGACTTCAACTACCCAAACATAGACTGGGAGCATTACTCTAGCTCCAACACCCTAGCCCAAAGGTTCCTAGAATTTATAAACTCAAATGCTATGGAACAACTTGTTACCACTCCCACAAGAGGGGAAAACATACTGGACCTGATCAACACCAACATGGGGACTCTATGCTCCAGACCAGAAGTGTATCCCTCACTGGTAAGATCAGACCATTAACTAATCTCACTGGATATTCACATCCCGACCTCACCCCCTGCCCAGAAAACCACAGTGAAAAACTTCTCTAAAGCAAATTTCACACTCCTCAAAACCGAGGTGGAATCCTTCAAAGCCCCCAGGCCTGTGGAAAATATGGCCCAGACTGCAGAATCCTTTATAAACGCATTCTATGAACACCTTCAGGAATGCATGGATCATGCAATCCCAAATAAAACCAAGACCCAATCCTCCAAAGGCAGATGTCCTGTCTGGTGGACCCCAGCCATAAACAAACTATTCAATAGAAGGAGGAAGCTACTACATGATAGAGCAAAATCCCAAAAAGGGAAGGCATCTCTGATCAGTGTTAGCAAAAAACTATGGGCACTCATAAAATCGTCTAAGGCCAGCTTCGAGAGAAAAATTGCACAGGACACTAAGATAATCACAAGGCTTTCTTTATTTATGTTAGGAACCTGGGTGGGAATTCCCAAATATGCTCAGAATTAGTCCAAAATGACAAAAAATACACAGAACCCACAGACATTGCCAACATCCTAGCTGACAGGTTCAGCGCAAACTTCTCCCCCCCTCCCCACCAAAAGGGCAAATATCTATCCCAGCAGAGTGCTGCCCCCCTGACATCTCAGATGCTCAGGTAAGAGCCACCCTCTCCAAAGCAAAAAACACAGCATCAATGGGACCAGACAGTGTCTTGGGCTGCGTCCTACATGAACTTCAAGAAGAGCTAAACCCAAACATAAAACTACTGTTCAATCTCAGCCTTACCACAGGATATGTACCCAAAGAGTGGCGTACAGCAACAGTGGTCCCTCTCCACAAAGGTGGTGCCTCAACGGATCCTGGAAACTATCGCCCCATAAGCCTGACTAACTTGGTCTGCAAAGCTATGGAAAGGATCATCATGGACCTCATAAAAAAAGATATTGGGGACCAACAGACACTGGATCCTACCCAGTTCGGCTTTGTTAAGGGCAGATCCTGCCTCTTAAACCTGGTTGATTTCTTTGAAACAGTCACCAAGGCCATTGACGAGGGGAAGGTGGTCCACACAGCCTACCTGGACCTCGCAAAAGCCTTCGATACAATACCACACTCGGGCATTATAGATAAGCTCACCAGCTTAAATATAACCCCCTATGTCACTAGATGGGTTGCAAACTGGCTCAAGGACAGAACCCACATGGTTAGAATTGTTGGAGCCATGTCAGACTCCAAACCAGTTACAAGTGGCATCACACAAGGCTCAGTCCTGGGACCTCTCCTGTTTGGTATATATTTCTCGGAGATACAGGCCAACACGGAAGGACTGTGGCTGACCAAGTTCGCAGATGACTGCAAACTGGGCACTATAATCGACTCTCCAGCTGACACAAGCATCCTCCAAAAGGGCCTCATAGAAACAGACAAGTGGTGCCAGAGCCATGGCCTCAAGCTAAATGCCAAAAAGTGTATAGTCATCCCCTTTGGCAAAAACAAAGTGCCCACAAATTACCACATAGGTGGTAATCCATTAAGTACTGAAGAAGTAATTAGGGACCTGGGGACCCAAGTTGATAGCAATCTCTCATTTGACAACCACATGGCCAAAGTGGTTAGAAAAACATTTTATATAGCCCACCTAATCATGAAGGGATTCACATCTAGATCAGGGGAGGTCATCGTGCCTCTTTACTCATTCCTCATCAGGCCCATAATTGAGTACAATGCCCCTTTTGGGATGTACCTTACCAGACACCTGCAGCAACTGGAAAGACCCCAAAAGTACCTCACCAAGAGGATCAAAGGGCTCAAACAGATGCCATATGCTGCCCGGTTAAAGAAACTCTAGCTCTACTCAGTGGCACACCACCTGCTCAGAGGCGATCTGTGCCTGATGTATAAAGCCATGTCCAACCCGGAATTAATGGACATGCTGCACCTCAGAAAATCCAAATCCCATCGAGCTATGCGCTCGAGAGACTTGAACCTCAGCACTGAAATAAATAGGACATGCTGGAGGGACAGATTCATAACCCAGAGGCTCCCTTCACTCTGGAAGAAAATCCCAGTCCAGGTCAGGCAAAGTCCCTCATTGACTCTCTTCAAGAGGAATCTTGATGAGTGGATGGGGGATCGTAGGTTTACCCCGGGTATCACTTCTGTGCCACTGTTAGACAGAGGCACAGTATACTAACCTCGAAAAAGGGCATAGCAAAATTAATTTAAAATGGGTGGTGAAAGCCAAACACACTCTGGCTAGGCTTATAAATGCCCTAGGGCAGATAGCCTAGTATGAACCTGTGAACCTATGAACCTAATTCCAGAATGGGGGATGATGTCAAAAGCCTTGGAGAGGTCAAGATTGGCTGTGTGAACTGCCTTTCCCTCGTCTACGTCTTTGGTGACTGTTTCAAAGAGTCAATGAGGTTCAGGAGGCATGATCTGCATTTCACAAACCCAAACTGGGTGGGGTTCGGGGTTTGGAGGTCACCTATGTCTTTGTTTATGTGTTCCATGATGATGTGTTCCATGGCCTTGCCGACCAGGCTTGTCAGGCTAATAGGATGATAGTTCCCAGGGTCCGTGGTGGCTCGCCCTTTGAGGAGTGGTATAACCGTTGCTGTGCACCATTCAATGGGTACGAAGCCTGACATGAGGCTATGATTGAACATGGTGCTTAGGTTGGGGGCTTATTCATTTTGAAGTTGATGTAGAATGCAGCCTGGGATGTTGTCCAGTCCCATGGAAGCTGTGCTCCTGGCTTTAGAAAGTGCAGTTTTTACCTAGACAGTTGTGATTGCAGGGGCTCTGCATTCTTCCTGTATAGATACGGGCCCTTTAGGGAGTGAGAGGAGGGTAAAGTTAGCACTGAACCTATCTGCCAGGATGTTGGCAATATCAGTTTGTTCTGTAATTCTCATTGGAAAAAAACTGCAAACAAGAACCACTCTGGCAAAGGAAGGATCCACAAACGACCTCCAATCAATAGCGTAAAAAGAATTTCTTTAATGAATTCCACTTCAAATGATAAAAACAACAGAGTTCTCATCCAAAAGAAACAACACAGTAAAGTGTGTTGTTTCTTTTGGATGAGAACTCTGCTGTTTTTATCGTTTGAAGTGGAATTTATTAAAAAAATTCTTTTGTCGCTATTGATTGGAGGTCGTTTGTGGATCCTTCCTTTGCCAGAGTGTTTCTGTAATTCTCATGCCATTGTACTGTAGCTCAGAGCAGACCTGGGTGTTGCCATTGAGTCTCTTAACATAGCTATAGAATGCTTTGTGGTTGTCATTAGAATCATTATTTAGTGACTCTGTTCCTCAGTTATTTATTGGAAAAAAACAAATTTTATGAGAAACAAAGTCACTAAATAATGACACACTTTTTAGATTCAGTGTCTTTCATTCAGACTAATGCTTGTGTAAGAGAAAGCAATTAAAAAAAAAAAAGTCTGGACACACAGTGATACCATTGCAGCTGGAGTTTTACCGTTGGTATATTCTCAATTTACAATTTTATTTTATTTATTTTATTTTACATTTGTTGACCGGGCTAGTCTGACTGGATACATGTCCATTTTCAGTACAGGCCAGGGGAGAAAAGCTCCAAATTTAATACAAAGTAGGAAATCAGTCAACCTAAAATTTAAGACAGTCCAAATCAGCATGCAGATATAAAAAATATAATAAAAAACTAAAAATGATAAAATATAAAAACATTTTTTTTTTTTTTTTGAGACGAGCAGAGAAACAATATTTTAGATGTACTTAGAATAAAAGAAAGGATAAGTGAGAGAGAGGAGGGGAAAAGATAGGAAAGGTATTGGAGATATAATAGGACGAGTAAAGGATGAGATGATTTTCATAGAGCTAAGAAAGTTAGTTTTAAGAAGGCAAACATGCACCTAAGAAGAGAGGAAAGAAAAGAAGCTTTTGAGTACTTGTTCAAAGGGTAAGTTTCCTGTCTTAAGGAGTGGCTATGGAACTTTAGAAAACATTTATTGGGTTATTGGCTGTGGAACTTTAGAAAACATTTATTGGGTTATTGGCTGTGGAACTTTAGAAAACATTTATTGGGTTATTGGCTGTGGAACTTTAGAAAACATTTATTGGGTTATTGGCTGTGGAACTTTAGAAAACATTTATTGGGTTATTGGGTAGAGAAGGGGAAGAAGGAAAGGGAGGTGGGAGACAGAAGGGCTACCTAGTCAGGGTTAATACAGGGGCAGAGCCATTTGTTATTAAGGTACAATTTGAGATTCTTCTTGAAAATAGGAAGTGAAGTCAGGGATGTGATATCAGCAGGTAAATTGTTCCAGTGTTTCCCAACTGAGTTGGAGAATAAGCCATCTCCTGCAGTGTTTTTAGGTGTAGTAATGTTGATCAGAAGTTTGTTAGAGGAGCGTAGATGTTTCAGGTTATGATAAGGGGTAATAAGACTGGTGAGTATTGGAGTTTTGGTGAGTTGGTACAGGGTTTTGTGGGCTATTACCAGTTGTTGAAGTATAATCTGATTAGGAAGTTCGAGCCAGCCAAGTTGTCTTAGATTAATGCAGTGGTGGGTTCTAAAAGGAAATCCGGTAGCAAATCTAGAAATGTTGTTGTAGGATATAACTAGTTTATTAAGGTTTTTTTTTGACAGGTTGGTATAACTAGGACATGCACAGAGTAAAGTAGAGATTAGATGGGTCTTGACTAGGGTAATTCTAGTAGTTGGGGTAAGAAATGGTTTAATTCTATATAGGGTTCCTATTTTTTTGTTCACACTTTTTATAGTAGAGTTAATGTGATTCTCAAAATTGAGTTTATTATCAGTTATAATTCCTAGTAGTTTTGTGGTGGTTTCGGGGGAAATACTAGTATTGTTGTTTGAAGTGAATGATAAATGTGGGGGTATTTGGTTACGTGTTGGGGAAAAGAGTAGAAGTTTTGTTTTCTTAGGATTGAGTAGGAGGCAGCATTGGGAAAACCAGTGTTCAACTGTGTTAAAGGCTTTTTGTGTAAGAGACTGAAGTTCAGCATGAGAGGTAGCTGTGTAGATAATAGTGGAGTCATCTGCATATTGGATACAGTTAGAAAAAGGGATAGCAGATTGAAGGTCATTGATAAAGATGGAAAAAAGAAGTGGACCTAAGATAGAGCCTTGTGGGACACCTAGGGAAATAGGAAGGTAGTCAGATATTGAGTTTTTCCAGAGTACTGCTTGTTGACGGTTTTTGAGGTAAGATTGAAACCAAGCTAAGCTGTTAGGATCCAGTGATAGAGAATTGAGAATGTGGAGGAGCATTTTGTGATTCACCATGTCAAAGGCTTTAGACAGGTCAATGAATAGTGCAGAAGAAAGATTGTTTAAGTTGCGGTTAGTGTTGATGGTGTTTGTGAAGGAGAGCAGTGCAGTGGTGGTACTATGGGAAGGTCTGAAGCCATGCTGACAGCTAGCAAGTAGGTTGTTTTGGAGAAGATGATTTAGTAATTGTTTATGGATACAATGGGCACACTGATTGGGCTGACCAATCAGTGTGCTTGTTTTTGACTGTTAATGGCCAGTCATTGTCTAATTAGCATTGTAAAATGACTGCAGAAACCATTCTTACCCAATTTCATTTCCTGACAAATACTCTTATTCATTACATTAACACCCTTTCTATCAGTATTGTCACTATTAAACCTACCAAGATGACCATACGTACCCTGCTATGTTTTACCACACCATGACAAGTAATTGAATAATGACATTTGTGTAAATATTAGTGAGCTGTATCTAGCTTGATTATAATGTGGAACTCACATTTCTGGTTTATCAGACTAACTGAATCATATGATTCTGCTAGCGTCTTTGGTTCTCATAAATACAGTTTGACTTTTGGCCTGGGATGTCCCTAAAAAGGATCCTTGGACCAGGGTACTTATCCAGATAACATATGTTAAAATAAATAAATGAAAATTTTGCTTTATAATGGAAAAAGATCTTTAAAGATGAGGAAAATGGAAGCAACTTTGGTTATGAGATCATGCTGCAAGACTTCCCTTCACAATACTATTAATGATAAGTGCTGAGTATTTCTTTATACAAATAAAAAATAAAAACAGAGAAACTAATGGTCTTAAACCTTTGTCGATGAGTTCAGTCACAATAATTTCCAAAAATCATAAAACCCAGGTAGTCTTCCAAAGCAATAAGACTTTAGTGGTCACAAATAAGCGATCGTCCATAACAAAAAAAAATAAATCAGAAAAATGTTTACACAAATGACATACACATTAACAATAATGCATCACTAGTTGTAACTAGATAGAACTGCAGTAATTCATTTTATTTGTGGTTATGTATCTTCAAAGATCTAGCTGAAGGTTTACTCTTAGGCATACTGCCTCCCAAATAAATGAAGCAAGAGATTGCACTTGCAAGCATGTGCACAAGTCTCTGGAAATACTTAGCGCTTTAATCATACATGAACACATATACATATATTTATATATGTATGTGTATGTATATATATATATATATATATATATATATATATATATATATATATATATATATATATATAAATATAAATATATATATATATATATATAGAGAGAGAAGCATACAAGAAGAGATCAAGCAATGATGTAGTGGACATGCCTTGTGACATAACATCCTCACAAAGATAAAGATAACAATGGTCTTTAGCATGATTTCTGGAAGGGGTTATGTACTTAATTTTCCCACTTAGCCTCCCAAACATGCTTTAATACGGTGCTTAAATGTAAGACAGGTCACTGATTGTCCAATTCCCAGCACTCATGCTTTTTTCTTGAGCTGTAGTCCAGTAAATCATGATTCAACAAAACACACACACACACACACACACACACACACACACACACTTTTTTATATATCTGATTGCAATAACCTCTCTCAAATATGTCTTTAATCCAAAGACAGTGTATTTTGTTGTCTAAGGCATTCATATGTGAGTGCTAAAAATGTTGAAGCTAGGAGCAGCAAGGGTTCTTATGTTGTGTGCACTGTCACTGTCCCAAGGCAGCAGGGTCTTTGTGCTGTAATCTCCCAATATGTTTGCATTAGGTGTAAGAGCGCGCACGCACGTGTGTGTGTGTGTGTGTGCACATGCGTGCGTGTGTGTGCGTGTGTGCATGCGTATGTGTGTGTGCGTGTGTGTGTGTGTGTGTGTGTGTGTGTGTGTGTGTGTGTGTGTTTGTTTACAGAGTAAGTTTAGATTTAGGGCTAGAGAAAGAGACTGTGTGTGTGTGTGTGTGTGTGTGTGTGTGTGTGTGTGTTTACAGAGTAAGTTTAGATTTAGGGCTAGAGAAGTAGACTTATTTTGTGTTTTGTGCATTTTCATGTTTGTTAAGACAAGAGTATTTGTGTGTGTGTGTCTTTTTCTGTGGGTGTATGTTTCTGGGTTAAGGTTAGAGTAATGGTTTGATTACATGATAGTTTTAGTGTTTTGTGTGCTTGTTGCTGTATGGAAGATGTTCTTCGTGTTTCACTGTTGCAGTCATTACAATTGGGTTATCCTGCTGGTAGGCTACCTTCAGTTGGCCTGAAGTCCAAAGTCTAGGTCCGGCGTCGGTTGCTGTAGCTTCTTCCCTGACGTCAGTGCGCCAGGGGTATAAAAGATGCAGCCGACGTCATTTTCTTCAGTCTTTCTTGCCGCGCGGTGCCCGAAGCAAAAGCAGTTCGCAAGTGCCGGTCGGCCGACTCCTGAGATTTTCAAATTCGAATTTCAGATCTGAAGTCTTCATTAAAGCTAAGTACCCCATTGGGGAAACTTTTTTCTTGCTCCAGACCAATGTCAGAAAAAGTTAATAATTGTATTTCTTGTGGGAAGCAAATACCTCATAAGGATTTTCATTCTTACTGTATTCCTTGCCTAGGCCCTGACCATAGCATTGCTAGTTGTCGGTTTTGTGCTACATTTAACCAATGCACTATTAAGCGTCAGTACGATTTTGCATTCCATTACTTTGGCAGAAGATTTAATTATATAATGCCGTCGGAACAGCTGACTACTGGAGTTTATAAAAACCGCAAAGAAAAAGAAAAGGACAGGCATTCGAGATCCAAAACCGACAACGAGGCTTCTGCTAGGCCTGTCGCCGGTTCGCCGGTTCTCAGTGAGGTGCTTTTGCAGCCCCTGATGCTCGCTACCTCAGAGCCACAGGCCACTTCTGGCTCCACGTGGAGACAACAAGGCCGCTGGAAACTCAAGGTATTGGACACTCGGAAACTATTCCCTCAGATGGGTCCGGAGCCGCTGAGCAGGCATCAGCTTCTGAGGGTGTTTTCAGGCCTACACAGTTATATGTGAAACTTACTTCAGCTTCAAAGGAAAAGACTAAAGCAACTCTAAAGACAAAGAAACAAGTACAGCATTCTCCTGGACAGGCCTCCATGCCTAAAAAACAGATGCTTAAAATGGCCGAAGATCTAATTACTTTGATCAGGGGTTCCCATCCCCCACCTGATAAGAGGCCTAGGCAAGATTTAGAATATAAATCTTCAGACCAGGTTTCCATTTCCTCTGATTCCTCCTCTGAACAGGAATATTCTCTTCCTGCCTATGAGGATTCTGATGCTGAAGAATCTATTCCTTTCAGCCTCTCCTCCCGAGGATTATTATTTTGGGGAGACACTGCATACTATGAGGGAGCATTTCTACTGGGAGAGCCAAGATTACTCAGAATCCAAGAAAAGGCTCAGAGACTTCTGTTTATTGCCTCAGCACAGGCCCCTTGCTATCCCGCCTGTTTTTGACATTGTAGATGATGTATTTTTAGAGTCCAGTCTATCTCCAGACTCTTTACCACCAGCTCCTGTTAAACCAGACAGATACTATAGGATTCCTGATTCACATAAATTTCTTTATAAAAACCCTGCTGCTGACCCAGAAACCATCTCTCAGGGTCCCAAAGGGGTCAAGGCTTCTACTGCAAAAAAACCTATCCCCTCTGATAGGGATTCTAGGGTCCTACACAGATGGGGTAAAAAGATTTACAATTCTGCTACCTTGGCTGTAAGAGCCTTAAATTGCCAATTTCATATGCTTAAATATCTTATGTCATTGCTTAAACAGAAGATGTCAACAAATTCAGAATGTGCAGACAACAAAGAAATGCAGGATTTATTGCATGCAGCTGAACAAGTTGGAAAGCATACTTTGCAATGTGGTTTTGATTCTCTAGAGGCCTCCTGCAGGGCCGCTGTTACAGGTTCTGTCATTAGGAGGCATGCTTGGTTAAAAGAACAGAATCTGCCTGATCATGTTAAAGCAAAACTATTAGATGCTCCATTACAGCATGATACTTTGTTTGGTGTTAAAGCTGAAGAAGTGTTGAAGAAAATGGAGGACAAAGCTAAATCTATGCAAACAGTCAAGGATTTCTTGCAGGTACAGCCTCCCAGATTTAGCAGGAACTGGCCTACAAAGAATTGGTCCTTTCCAGTGTCCAATAGGCCACAAAGAGGCAGATACAGACACCCCAGAGGCAGATCACAGCCCAAGGAGCATACAGGCCTAAACAATGGGGTGCTTCTACCTCCAAGAGCGGAGAGGAAAAAATCACAACCATACAGGAAACAATCTCAATGACTTTCCCCTTCCAGCACCAAGCAAATATCTTTTGGCAGCCCCTTTGGGAGGAAAACTAGCACTTTTTTCACAAAATTGGCACATGATCACCTGGGACAAATGGGTTCTAAATATAGTATCACAAGGCTACAGATTCCACTTTCACACCCTGCCAAGGCCAAACAGTATGCCAGACCTGCCACGCAATCAATGGGCAGAGGCACACAAACAGTTTCATCCCTCATGGACATGAGGGCCATTCAACAAGTACCAGAGCAAGAGCAGCGACAAGGATTCTATTCAAGACTGTTCTTGGTACCCAGAAAGGACAAAGCCTGGAGACCAATACTGGACCTATCTATTCTAAACACATATCTGGATATTCCAAAATTCAAAATGTTGACTCTACAGCAGCTTCTGCCCATGTTGGGCAAGAAGGCTTGGCTTGTGACTTTAGATCCAAAAGAGGCATACCTGCATGTCCCAATCAGACAAACATGCAGAAGATACCTCAGATTCAAAGCTGACTCAATTCACTACCAATTCTCTGCACTGCCCTTTGGCTTATCTACTGTGCCCAGGGTCATCACAAAGTGCCTGGCACCAGTAATTGCATACTGCAGACAAAGAGGAATACAAATATATCCTTACTTGGACGACTGCCTCATTCAAGCAGAGAACAAGGACATTCTACTACAGCATCTGGCATTTGTAAAGAGATTACTATCATGCCTAGGGTACACAGTCAACGAACAGAATTCAAAACTAGTACCCTCTCAAGACATAATATTCCTGGGTGCAAGTTTAAATACAACTGCCCAGATGGCTTATCTCACTCCAGACAAATGAAGACAACTGACTACCTATTTCAAACTGTTAGCAACAAAGGCCTAGTTATCTGCAAGAAAAATTCTGCAGGCTTTGGGCTTCATGGCATCCTGCATTCTACTAATTCCATATGCAAGACTGCATATGAGGAAACTTCAATGGTACCTAAAAAGTGTTTGGACTCAACATTGCCACAGCCTGGAAACAATAGTTACTCTCGTTCCCTGCCTGCAACAGGAGTTTTGATGTTGGGCGAAGGCCTGTCATCAGAACAAGGGACAGCCATTTACTCTACCCCCAGCCACAAAGACATTAACAACGGATGCATCGGATTACGCCTGGGGAGCCCAAATGGCAGGAAGATGCATTCAAGGCACATGGTCTACAAACCAAATACATCTACATATCAATCAAAAAGAGATGCTATCTGTTCAAAATGCCCTGACAGCCTTCAAGGACCTACTTCATCCGGGACAGCTACTGCTAAAGACAGACAATACCACGGTCATGTGGTACATAAACAAGCAGGGAGGCACTCATTCCTACCCCCTTTGCAGACTAGCCATGACTTTGTGGGACACAGCATTGACTTACCAAGTACATCTGCAGGCACAATTCCTGCCAGGAAAGATAAATACTCTGGCAGATGAACTAAGCAGAAACCTCATGGAGCCCCACGAGTGGAAATTGGATCCACAAGTCTTCAGCATGATAACAAGGAAATGGGGATGCCCGGACATAGATCTATTTGCCTCACCTCACAACTGCCAACTAAAGAGATTCTGCACAAGGACTTATCACAGACAAGCATGGAAAGTGGATGCCCTATCTTTCAGCTGGAAAAACTTAACAGTATATGCCTTTCCTCCTCTGCCTCTCCCCCCCAAGGTACTCCTAAAGGTCAGAAAGGAGAAGGCAAAAATGATACTGATTGCCCAGACTGGCCACGCCAGTACTGGTATCCAATCCTAAGGAACTTGTCTCAATGCCCAGCCTGGACCTTACCTCAAGTACCTCATTTACTGTCTCAACAAAACAATCAGATCCTGCACAGCCAACTCCAGACCTTAAATCTGGCATCATGGCGGTGCACACCTTCACAAAGCACTATCACTTACCACTCTACTCTAAATCTAGTGCAGGCTTTGCCACTGCAGTTCTGCAGGGCCTAATAGCCACCCCTAATGCTATTTAGCTCCAGCCTCCCAACCTTAGCTTTGGGATTCAACCCAATTGTAATGACTGCAACAGTGAAACATGAAGAACATAGTACAGTTGTGTACACTTACCATAAATGTAGATGTTCGAGTGTATTCACTGTTGCTGTCCAGGTTACCCACCCGCCATCCCCCATTTCTTTGCTGGAACTTATCTGTACTTCTCTATTCTATACAACCTATGTGGTATATTTGCTTGTAGATTAAGGCAAAATATATACTTTGGTGCATGCATGTTTTATTAACGTATTTTTAGCCTACCCTTTTGGGGGCCACCTGACATCTGGGGCAAGAAAAACTGAAGAAAATGATGTCGGCTGCATCTTTTATACCCCTGGCGCACTGATGTCAGGGAAGAAGCGACAGCAACCGACACCGGACCTAGACTTTGGAATTCAGGCCAACTGAGGGTAGCCTGCCAGCAGGATAACCCAATTGTAATGACTGCAACAGTGAATACACTCGAACAACTACATTTATGGTAAGTGTACACAACTGTACTGTACTGCTGAGTATCTTGTGTAATGGTACTTCTAAGAAACATTTATTTGGTAAGATAATATGTAGGGCTGAGGTTAAGGACAGAGGAAGAGTATATGTTGACCTTAACAAGCTCATATTCATATGTATATACACATGTATGTGTATGTCTGTATCAATCTATGTATCTGTGTACAGATAATTATATGTATATATGCAAATTCTTATTGTAATTTACTTGTTATTAATTTCATTTTTTCATTCTTCATAAACTGCTGTATCCACTTCAGGTCTCAGAACAAAAATCTATCTTGTCATTGAGCAAGTACAAGATAATAAGTCTAATCCTTGATGAGATGCCAGTCCACTGTGGTACATAACACACTATTTACTATGATCATAATAATTCATGTGAAGGAAGCAAGAAGGGTAAACCATGCAAAATGTGGGATATTTCAGGAAGCATGCATTCTTTAGTATGCTGGTATTGACGTTACAAATGCACACTCGTATCTCCACACTCACACATGCCTTCCTGTGTTTGTGTGGCTTCTTGTGTACACTCCTACTTATTGTAAAATCCCAAAGGCATGTAATTGGTGAGTTGGTGAATTTAAATTGGCTGTATTTTTAATAGAAAAAAGGCCTAGCAAAGTATTTAAATCTCTAACTGTCTAAGAAACTAGGTAGATGGTGGTAGCTGCTCACGGGGTCAGAACAGGAGTTGGATCAGCGGTGCGGCTAGGTGTTGCGGCACCTAATACCGCTTCCCAATCTAGCACCTCTCTCCTCTCTAGCTGCAGAGCAAAAAAGAAAAGAAAATCCTCTTATATGAGGGTTTCAGTAGTTCAGCAGCAATAAAAAGTTAAGTCTTTCTAAAAAATGATTGCAGACCACCTGGTTGCTTGTTTATTCTCAAGTACTGCACATGGAGTGCTGAAGCCATTACGTCTCAGCCCTGACTGCAACTTTATTTGTCTGATGGTCAAAGAGAGGTGAGCAGTCAGAAATGCTGTCAGTTCAAATTTATTTTGACTGACTTTTGAAGAATTAATAAGTGATTATATATTTCATTTTTATGAGTTAACTGTGAAATATTTAATGAATGGTTGATTATGTTTATGAACTCTGATTGCATTGACTATGACAGTGTTGTTATTTGTATTGGGTAAGAGTTTATGAGCAGCATACAAATGATGAACCTATAAAAGAACTTCCTGCCACCTGTTCCTGATTTTGCCATGATTTTCTCTGATTTTATTTGTAAAGAGATTATTTTATTTATTTACTTACTTATACCATTTTCTTACCAGTAGATTTCGACTGGACAAACAAGTACCTTTTCAGTACAGGCCTGGGAAGAAAAGCAATACTTTATCTTTATGCTATGCATCTGAGTACAAAAATTGTTAACCAGTCATACTTTCTTTCAATCAACAGTAATGCCCTTATACTAAATAGTGTGTTTATCTTACAATGGACTGGCATTGCATCAAGAATTAGTTTCATTGCCTTGTACCCAATGTGAGCCAGAATAGGCTTTGGCTCTCCCTATCCCTGAAATGCATGATCTAGGCATTTGAGAATGAAAGAATAAATAAATTATAACAAAAATACTGCTGCTAAACCCTCCAGAGGCCATGTGATCATGAAAAGTTGTATATTATGCTGCCACCAAATAGTTGTCAATTCTGTAATGAATGCATTTTAGTTTATTTGTTAAATATCAATGGATGGTGTTCTGTCTGACCCTAAAATATTTAAATATTGTTAAACAGAAAATAACTATATTAATTAGACTTTTTTCCACAAGGAATTCCCTTGTAACACTGCTTTAAGATACACTAGGCCAATG
The DNA here is from genome assembly GCF_019279795.1 of Protopterus annectens. Classification (NCBI taxonomy): domain Eukaryota; kingdom Metazoa; phylum Chordata; order Ceratodontiformes; family Protopteridae; genus Protopterus; species Protopterus annectens. The sequence continues at coordinate 467,176,094 of NC_056735.1, forward strand.
AATGCCACAAAGCAATTCACATAAAAAGACATTCTTGCAAAAATACAGACTAATTAATTGCAAAGCAGAATGTAAACATATCTGAACTCCCTACCTGCAGTATGTCTTTGTAAACATAAAGGAAAACTGCAATATTTATTTATTTATGAGATTAGGGATACTACAAATGCTTACCTTACTGTTAAACTACTGCAAATAAGCATGAAAAAGCCATTCAATATTTAGCCTATCGTGTGTCTGCCAAACACATTACTTCAAAATGAGGGATAAATAGAGATGATAAACTACTATTACTCCAGGCTCTCATCAATAAACTTGGGATTGAGCTTTATTGTGGAGCAGAGTGAACATTACAGAGTAATTCAGCCATCTGTGCCATTTCTGTTTACTGTGTTAAGGGTAATCTGACATTCAAGAATAGCTCCGTCTTCTTAAGATATAAAGATTCAAAATAAAGCGATTGGAACATATGAATTTCTTAGCATGCCTTATCATCTTCTTACAATTTCTGATATAAGGAATTTCCATCTCAACAAATTCTGCTCATTAATTTAATTGTACTGTTTGCACAGAAATATCATTAAAATTGTAGAACTACTCATTTCAAGGTGAATCTTTATGATAATTTTACTGAGTGAGGACTGATAATTATAACACAAATTTAGAGCAGTAATGCTCTGATTAGTGTCAGAGGATCTTTTTATAACTCTTGCCAACATAACAGCAAATGTTCATGGAATGGACTTTTTTAAGTGCTCTAAAAGTTTCTATGCTGATGCCAAAGTCGTGTTCTCAAAAACAAAAAATAAATTTCAATATTATGATGGTCGATCTTGCTCTCAAAATGAAAAAATATATTTATCGTTAGTTTCTCTACACCTTTTATCCACTTCTTCACAATGATTCAGTTAATTTTGTTAATGATCAAGTCGTCAGGGCTACCACTTTTGTTTGAATTTTTAACACACGTATGAGAAGTTTATTTATTTTAGTAGTCATGCAAACAATGAAAATATGTATTTTTATTTGAGATCAATTACCTGTAAAGATTCTCTGTCAGATATCACCTAAACAGTTATAATAAAAGTTAGAGCTTATCAAAATTGAAAAATAAAATTTAAAATGCTTACTGAATTAAGGTCTTGCGAAACTGCAATAATGCGGATTCTAGAGAAGATGTTAACATATATCTATATAGCAGTTTGACAAGCAAAAGGGAATGTGAGATCCTGTCAGATTATCAAAAATGAATAACCTCAAAGAACAAAATATTTACCTCTAATCTGATAGTTCTGGACTTTTTATTCAGGAATTGGTTATAGGACAGCTTACTTCAATTATCTTATAACCGCACTAGGCACAAGTACTTTTGAGAGGACTACCAGAATTATTAAAACATAACAATGTACGGAACAAATGGCTTCGTCACAAATAAACTAGTAAAACAACACCATGGAGCTGAACAATTGTTAAAGAACACAACCACACACAAAGAATGAAATGTTGATAAAACGTTAATGGATTGAGTACTTTCTTGTGTCAAAATAGTGAGGCTTCATCAGAATGCTATTTTGACAAAAGAAAGTGCTCAGTCCATTATTTTTTTTTTTTAACGTTTCATTTTGCATGTGCCTGGTTTTACTACAGAATAATTGTCTAATTAAAAAAAAAAAGTTGGTTATAGGACTATAGGATTAAGTTTATTAACAGCTTATGATCTTAATTCTGAGGGTAAATTGTTTTACTCCACAGAGCACAGGAACAATCAAACATTGGAGAGAAATACTTCTTTCTTAAGAGTTGTTTGTTTTCAGCAATCTGATATCAGGCTGGTGGCATTCTGCAACTTCGCTGCCTTAACACTTAGTATTCACACCTCCCAGAAAGTAAAGCCCCTTACACTTCGATTTTTCCCCTTTAGAATTTTTGGAATAAGATTCGGTCACTGTATATTTTATGATACTGACCTGAGAGGAAATCAAATATTCACTGTTTACAAATGCATTAGGAAGATACTGAATTGTAGGCCCTGTAGAGCTTATCTTACCAGTTTGTTTTAACCAACTAGAAATTAACATAACGACTGGAAGTTTCAGCATTACATGAAATATTATTCACACTGGTATTAAGGTAAACTTCTTCATGCATAAACACATTTTGGTGTGATCAAGTTAAGCTATGGATGTTACATGACCAAGCATGTACACATTGCATTATTTTTATAATATGTTTTAAATGTGCTTGTGCTTTACGTACAAAATGTTAATGAATAAGCGCATTGAAAGGGTCGTTATATCATGTAAAAATATATGTAAAAAATACACAGCTTGTATCAAATTATATAGAAGCTAGTAGGTTAGGCAACTGAGAACTAACAGAAATAACTATGGCAAGTAAAATGACAATATAAATAAAAGTAAAAAAAAAATATTTCTGCAACCAAAACAAGACACTGAAAAAGATGAATTTTTATAATACAAGACTGCTACATATGTAATATCAGACTTGCTCTTATTATTGCAGAATCAGCATCCTATTTCCAGGTGTTGTGAAAATTCAAGAGATTCTACAGTAGAAGTTAATGCGATGGTCATTGCTGAAATGAAAGGCTCGGGTTTTTAACAAAATATGACAAGACGTTTCAGGACATTATGGCTAGTTTAAAGGAACTGTTACTAAGACCAATGGCTAGCAGAAAAAAAAAAAAAAAAAAAAACTTCTAAGGACATGATTCTATTAAAATACATTTTATAAGCAAACTCCCCAGACTCCACTACGCTTTCAGAGAGAACTACATAGGTAGCTAAAAAGTACTTTTTAAACTGATTTTAACAGTCCTCACTGCTCAAAAACATTACTCTGCTAAGCACCTCATGGGACACAGTTCTCATTTGTAATACATTTTAAAGCAAAATGTTTTCAAATCCAATGCATTCTAATGCAGAAGCAGGGAAGCAGTGAAGCACATGCTCAGATCAATCTCAGCACTTTGCATAAGCCAAGAGAAATCACTCATGCATCTGACAAAAGAATTCAGTTGTTCATTAAACCAGCACTCAGAAAGAAACAGAGAGAAAAAAATGAAGGAGATATACGAATGGTTAGGTTCTTTTGCCCCCCCAAGAACAGAATCATTTTCTCTTTGACAACATACAAATACTAATCGAGGTATAACAAGTAACATTTTACTTCTTTTTAAATAATTTTTCTCTTTAAAGTTTTGTACCTTAAACACTGAATAGAGGGAAAAAATAACACAGTGGTAGTCTAAATACTTTCCCAGAATTCATTAAAGGGCCTATCATGAGCATACAGATCATGCTAAAAAGGTATAGTAAGCTGCTTCTTGTGTAGTCAGTGTCATTCCTCCCAATCATTTACACTTACACACACACACAATCACACACTTAAGAGTGAACAGGCACATGTACACACACACACACACACACAGAGTGAACAGTCATACATACACACACACACACACACACACACACACACACACACACACACACAATCACACACAAGAGTGAACAGTCATGCGTACACACAAACACAAACACACACACACACACACACACAGTGAACACTCACAAATATATACACACACACACACACACACACACACACACAGGCACACACACATGCACACAAACACACATAGACACACACAAACACACACACACAAGCACATACACACACAGAGTGAACAGTCATGTGTACACACAGACACACACAGTGAACACACACATATGTACACAAACACACACACAGAGTTAACCGTCATGTGTACACACACACACACACACACACACACACACACACACACACACACACACACACCACAGTGCCCATACCTGTCATTGCCCTGTGTGCCCTCCTGTGGTGTACAGAACATATTTAATATGCACTGGTGCCTAGTAAATCCCCCCCATTCCTATTCTGCATTTTATTTCTGGTGCCATTAAGGCACTTACATTTATCATATCTCTGTTGGCTAGTGTATCACAACATTTAAATCATAGGTTCATAGAAATTTCTAGTCTAATGACTCAAGAACCTTTACAAGCTAATATTAGCCAATATAACCAAATTATGCCCAGTATACTGTCCCTAGGGGCTAGAGGATGGCACAGATTTGAGCCTATGCCATGAGTACTTTACAGATTTTACAGGTCTGTCCTGTCCATAAGGGACATAGGCATGAGCTCATGTGTGAATCTGCAGTTCCCCATCCACCTATCAAAAATGATCCTGAAGTGGGCCAGGGAAAGACTCTGCTTAACAGGTATAGGAAGCCTATTCCAAAGGTGGGGCAATCTCTGACACATATCTGCCTCTCCAGCATGTTCTGTTTGAATCACTAACTTTAGATCCCCAGAACATGCAACCCTTATACCATTGGTCTTGCAGATATTTAGCAGCTCTATCAGGGTTTGATTTGCGAGTGTCTTGCAGGTCAGGCACAGGTCAACTCTTATTAGTGAATAGGAGACAAATAAAAGGAAAGTGCCTTCAGTCTATCCACATAGGTCATATTGTTAATGCTCTGCATTTCCTTAGTGAGGAACTTTGAGGTCACTCCAGCTGTTGAAGTGCCTAGTCAAGTACATTCCAAATGACGCACTGTACTTTATTACTAGCCTAATGAGGGCCTTGGATCTGAATGCCATACCTTTACTTATAAGTTGAGCCATATAGAAGGACTTCCTCAACACTGTAGACACATGACGATCAAAGTTCAGGCTACTATCTATCAGTGTACTTAGATCCCTCAACTGTGAGTCTACTCTTAGGGATGTGTTGTCAATGTCATAGCTAGCAGGGGCAGTTGAATTTCCAAAGGGTTCAATAATGCATTTCTTTGCATTTAGTTTCAAGCCGTGTTTTGACACCAGTCATTCGCCTGATTTAGACTCTCCTTAAAGATATCTACATCACTGAGGAATTCAGTGATGGCCCTCAGCTTGTAGCTGTCCCCAGTCTTTGCCATCCAGAGGTTCTGCACCTTGGCCTTGGTGTTTGAGATGTATATTCTGAACAGGAGTGGTCGCAGCACTTAGCCCTGTGTCATACCACTAGTAAATGGCCTCTTGCTGAAACTAAATTTACCCACTTTAACCACTTGAGTCCTTTCCATGAGTCAATTGGCTATACATCTGACAATGTGGGGATTTATGCCCAGTTTTGTGAGTTTACTTATAATACCTTGGCCAGGTCAAGGTAGGTGGTATGTATTGTTTTGTCCTCATCCATGGCCTTCGTGACATTTTCAAAGAAGTTTATCAGATTTAGTAGGCACAACTTGCCCTTGACAAAGTTGAACTGGGTGGGTTCCAGAGTTTGGAGGTTTCCTATGTCATTTATCAGATCCATAAGACTAGTCAAGCTTATGGCTGTTTCATTTCCCGGGTCAGTTGATGGTCCTCCTTTACACAGGGGATGACAGTGGCTGTTTTCTACTCTACTGGGGCTAAGCCAAGAGCCGCAGACTGTGGTTAAATTAAGATACTATTGGACTTGTTAGGTCCTGATTAAAGACATTTAAGAGGCAGTCTGGTATATTGTTGGGCCCAATGAAGCTGTGTTTTTTTTACTTCAGAGAGTGCAGTGGCTACCTGTTTCCTGGTGACAATTGGCAGAGTAATATGGGGGATATTTCACAGGGGAGAACTGGGGGCAGTAGGGAAGTGAAATTTGAGCTGATTATCAGCCAACAGACTTGCTATTTCTTCTGGCAGAGTATACAAGATACCATCTATAATTCTGCTTGAATTCTGCATAGAAGAATCCCTGTAGTGATCTTGGTGCCATCAAGACATTTAAGTATATCATATCTGCAATGGTTAATGGTTCCCTCCACCCCCTGATCCACATAGTGATTTTGATTTCCTTACGACACCTCATTGATGTGTTGTCTCTGATGACTAGTGGCTCGTCCCATCTCAGATCCCTGCAACACGGTTTTAGCAGGTAGCTGAACATGGCCTTTTGCCTGTGTTCAATACCACAACAAGGTGGGGATGCCTGTACTGATTTCTTAAATTTCTGGACATATAGACCCCTTCCTGTATGCAGTCCCAAGAGAGAAAGAGAGAGAGCACATAATTAGGCATATGCCTCCCCCCCCCCCAGACTGCCTCGTTAGCGTTCAGCATGGTGGCAGGGCCAGTCATACAGACTACTGCACATCTTCATGGGATAGCATCAAGCAATATCTTGTTACACCTGAATCACAAAAAGGCACAGCGACAGGTACATCGAGGTTTACACATTGTAGTGACTTCTTGAATCCCAGCCTCTGTCTTAATGTTTATAAAATGAACACACAGATACGGTGATATAACCATAGACTTTTTTCTCTGCACATGAGGAATGGGTTAGTGAAAGTGAGAGTACTGAAACTGAAACAGAAAAAATATGAAAGCCTCAAAATGCAAACAGACTTAAATAATTTTTCTTTAGGTAGACAGCAAATGATAGAGGTGTGATGGGAAACAGAGAAGTAAATGAGAACTTGTGTTTTGGGAATGTAATGAGATGGAAGACTTTCCAAGTTCCTTACACATTACTTTGTAAGAAATATTGGTAAAGCAAATGCCTGTAACTTAGGAACGTATCTTGAACTGGCACATAGGATCTGAATTGCTTTGATGTTGTAAAATTGTATTAGATATATTGCTGTAGACTTTGAAAAAAAATTACTGGTAAACAGAAATCAAAATCTAAACTACCTGTCATTAAAATATTGAATATTTCTAAAGAGATAAAAGAACTGGAAATGGGATCTTTAGAAAAGGGAAGGAGAACATTAAATAAACTACATGGAATTTGTGGGAACAATCCATGCAGAATAATGTTCAGGATAAGTGAGGTTTAAGGGACAGCAAGAATTGAACAGTTTATGCAATGCTTGAGTGAGTGACAGCTGTTATAAAAAAGTAAACATATATGTAATGTATAATGAATGAAAAAAGCATTAATGCTATTTGATTTATTTTCTGCTAATGCAAGTGCACCTAGGTATTAAGAGATAATTTAATAAAAGGGTTTAAAAAGTCAGTGCAAAACAATATTTTGTGAACTAATATAGATAACTTCAATTATTTGTTCATAAAATTGAATGATATGGCAGATAATTTGTTGTTTATTGCTATGAAACAGTTCACAATGGTTTAGCTTGCAATTTTCTTATACCCATTCTAATGATCTTTCAATTTGTTTCTTTTTATTTATGTACTTATTTGTTTTTATGTATGTCTTCACTGACTGAGAAAGTCAAACTGGAAAAACTCCATTTTGCTGAGGAAGAAAAGCCCAAGCAAAGACATTTAAGATACTCATGAAAAAACACATTTTTTACAATGATACATTGCATTAAGACATGTAGATATAAATACATAATTGTTCGTAGTTGCACTATATAAAGATAAAACGGGTACTTATTTTATGGTGACATTATACATGATATTAAATTCCAAGTATATAACACTTAGCGTGCAAGTATTTCATGTGCAATATATGTGACAACTATATATTAAATATAACTTATAAGACATGGGTAAGGTGAGTTACGGTACAGATGTTAAGAATAAATAAAATTAAGGTAAGGAATATGAAACATTAGTCGGGATGTAGATAGTAATTAAAAACAGAAGAGGATGGGAGGCATTGTCTAGCAGATGAGTCCTGGATACTTGGGATGAGAATATCAGAGCACATAATGGCATAGAACCTGGTTATAAGAGTATTTGAAGGAGATGGTTAAAGTTGGAAAGTCAGAAAGAAATTAAAATGTAATGTGGGGATTAAGTTTGGAAGGAAATTAAGGAGGAGGGGTAGAACGTTTTGCTGTGTAGAAGGGCATTGAGGTTATAAAAGGATAGGGGCTTGAGATGGCCAAAGCAAAATGGGATTACCCAGGTGAAGAGCATGTGGATGACAAAGTGAGCTTTAGGTATTGTTTTAGTAATGTTTTGAAGGCAGGAAATGAGGTCATCTGTTTTAAGTATTTTGCAACGGTTTTCCAGAGTTTGTGTTAATAAAGGGAGTTTGGTAAGTTGCTTGCCGAGTTGTTAGACTTTGTTGTTATTACAAAGAGCTTATTGGTTCAGTAAAGATCTCTAACTGGAGAGTAGTGTTCCAAGGTATCTTTTAGTGCTGGAAATTTTTCTGGTGTGTGTATAACTTTATGTGCAATAATACCTTGTGAGCATGTTAAATAGTTGGGGAGCTCAAGCTAGTAAGCTTGTTTTAGGGTTCTGAAACGATGAGTCCTATACATAAGATTGGCAGCAAATTTGTTGTAACAGGTGGAGGATTTAGCTATGAGTCTAGTATTAAGGTTTGTAAGTGTAGGTGAGACACATAACATGTATTGAGGAAGGTAAGTAGATATTATCTTGCATCATCTGTCAGGTAGTGTTTTGTTCTACAGAGTGAGCTGACTTTCTGGTGAATTTTTTTATGATTTGCAATTTGGTCAACTTTGAAGTCATTGTCAATTACTTTTTAACTCTTTATGGTTACATTCACATCAATAAAGCCAAATATTTTACATACGTTCACTGCTGAACAACTCAGGACCATTGTACAAACAAATCTGTAAGCATCTCAATTTTGTTCGCCCAGAAGGACACTTAAAACATTCAGTTTCTTAGCAGCCTAAAATAAAGAAAACCTCTGTCACTGTTTGAAAAATGTTTGTGTTTTTTCCAGTGTTTGTGCATGTTTTCTGAAGGTGCTCCACATTTCTTCTTCCTTCCCAAAACATCTTTATTATCATTCATTCACTACTAATAAAGCCAAAAAATTGCATTTGCCTTTGCGGTGGTGGTGCATACCATAACTATTTATTTATTATTTATTTTACATTTGTTTACCAAGGAGGTCCGACTGGACAGAGCTGTTTTCAGTGGAGTCCTGGAGAGAAAAGCTCCAGAAATAATTACTAACATACTATACATACGATATTTACATGAGTATTGTGGTTTACACATACAGTTTTAAAATATAGCAGATAACATATGATTGCAAACAATGTTTACATAGTTTTTTAGATATACAATTAAAAGTATAGCAGGTAGTAACATGTGATTGTTGTTCATACAGTATGTTTAGTAGAGACCATTCTGAAGATGTAATAAAAATAAGAGAAGAAAGAAAAAAACTAAAAATACTAGTCAGTTTGTCAAAGGAGGAGAATATAGACAAGTTCATATGAGGTTCATTGACATTTTAAGGGAAAGCTTTTCAAATTAGTCTGTGGGAGAGTTAGTGGGTATAGATGGGACAGTGGGGAGTGGACAGCAGTGAGTTATTAAGTAACATGTCATAATATATAGTGCATCTGTGGGAGTTTGAGAGAGGTTGGATAGTGGGTAGGGGAAAGGAGTTAGAATATGTCAGCCAGGTGCTAGGCAGTTACAAGTAACGTCTGGTAATATATAGTGCATCTGTGGGAGTTTTAAAAAGGAGGTTGGACAGTAGGTAGGGAAAAGGAGTTAGGAGATGTCAACCAGGTGCTAGGCAGTTACAAGTAACGTGTGGTAATAAATAGTGCATCTGTGGGAGTTTTAAAGAGGTTGGATAGTGGGTAGGGGAAAGGAGTTAGAATATGTCAGCCAGGTGCTAGGCAGTTACAAGTAACATCTGGTAATATATAGTGCATCTGTGGGAGTTTTAAAGAGGTTGGATAGTGGGTAGGGGAAAGGAGTTAGAATATGTCAGCCAGGTGCTAGTCAGTTACAAGTAACGTGTGGTAATATATAGTGCATCTGTGGGAGTTTTAAAGAGGAGGTTGGATAGTGGGTAGTGGAAAGGAGTTAGAATATGTCAGCCAGGTGCTGGGCAGTTACAAGTAACGTGTGGTAATATATAGTGCATCTGTGGGAGTTTTAAAGAGGAGGTTGGACAGTGGGTAGGGGAAAGGAGGTAGAATATGTCAGCCAGGTGCTAGGCAGTTACAAGTAACATGTGGTAATATATAGTGCATCTGTGGGAGTTTTAAAGAGGAGGTTGGACAGTGGGTAGATGAAAGGAGTTAGAATATTTCAGCCAGGTGCTGGGCAGTTACAAGTAACGTGTGGTAATATATAGTGCATCTGTGGTAGTTTTAAAGATGTTGGATAGTGGGTAGGGGAACGGAGTTAGAATATGTCTGCCAGGTGATAAGCAGCTGCATGTCCAGGAGTTGTTTAGGTGAGAAATAAGTTGTTTTTTGAAGATGGTTTTGTTAGGTTGTAACCTGATTTGTAGTGGTAGGGAGCTACCGGTCTTGGCGGTGTTGCTAGAATACAAGGAGTCACAAGAGCTGTAATGGCTTCTGGAGATTGCGATTAGTGCCTTGTTAATGGATCCAAGTTCTCTGTTATTGGAGTAGAGGGTGATCAGATCTTGTAAGGCTGTAGTTTTGCCAGACTGGTACAGTATTTGCTGAGGCAGAAGAAGTTGGTTTAGAGCTAAGGTGTTGGGGAGTTCCAGCCAGGAAAGCTGTTTTAGGGCTTGACAGTGGTGGGTGCGGAAGGAGGAGTTTGTGACAAATTTTGCTATTTTGTTGTAGCATACTGATAAGCTTGTTTAAATCACTCTTGTTCAGATTAATTAGAACAGGAGAAGCATACAGTAAGGTAGAGAGAGGATGGGTACGAGCTACAGTAACTGTACTGTTGCTGGTTAGGAAGATTTTACATCTGTAAAGAGTACCTAGTTTTCTGTTGATTTTGGTTATTGTATGAGCTACGTGCTTGTCAAATTTCATATTATTGTCAATAATGACCCCTAGTAATTTAGTTTGCGTGATGGGGAGATAGGGGTATTATCTGATGCATAAATAAGGAATGGGGAAGTAGGTACTGCTGATTTGGAAGGATGGAAGAGCATAAGTTGGGTCTTTTTAGGATTTAGTATTAGCTGGGAGTTGGTTAGCAAGGTTTTGATGGATGTAAAGGCTTCTTGGGAATTGATGTGAAGTTGTTAGAGGGGGCAGAGCAGATTAAGGTTGAGTTTTCAGCATATTGAACCAGGTTTGCTAGAGAGGTGGCTTTCTGAAGATTATTTGCAAATATAGTGAAAGGGAGGGGTCCTAAGATTGATCTTTGGGGTACTCCTAGTTTTACAGGAAGTAGGGGGTAAAGGGAGTTCTTCCACTGACCAGCTTGATGGCATTGGGAGAGGTAGTCTTGAAACCATAATAGAGTGGGGGTAGTTAGTATTAATTCAGAGAGTGATGTTAGAAGCTTTGTATAGGAGACTGTATCAGGCACCTTTGATAAGTCAAGGAAAACTGCAGACACTAGATGGCTGCTGCATCGCATATTTACCAGGTTAGTAAAATGGATGAGTGCAGTGGCAGTGCTATGGTTGGGATGGTATCATTGTTGAGTTTCAGCAAGAAGATTGTTGGAGAGGAGATATGTTAGGATCTGGGTGTGGATACATTTTTGCAGTATTTTAGCCAGTGGGGAAAGTATAGCTATAGGGCAGTAGCTTGTTAGGTCAGTGGAGGTGACTCTTTGTGTATTGGTATAACGTAGAAGATTTTCCAAAGAAGTCCACCTTTTGTTCTGAGATTGATCTGTTAATGATTATAGAGATTGGGTAGGAAATGGCTTTTGCAACTATTTGTAGGAATCTGGCAGGGAGTTTGTCTACTGCTAGGGTGGTGGGTTTAAGTTTGCTTAGATATCTATAGGTGGTGTAAGTTGGTACAGGTTGAAGGATGAAGGAGTTGGCATTATTTAATGGGTTATATAGTAGAGTGGGGGTTGAGGATGGTGGGTCTGTTGACAGTTTTAGTCTAGAGTTGGTAAAGAACTCAGTGAATTGAGTGGCTGTGTTTATAAAAGTGGTGTCTATGTTTGGATGAGGAGCTGGTGATTTACATGTTTGGAGAATACTGTTTATAGCAGTCCAGACCTTTTGTCAGTTGGTATTGTGCTTAGTTTGAATTTCACTATAGTAATTTTGTTTGCCTAGTCTGATTTGTTTTATTACACTGTTTCTCAGTTGTACAAATGTTTACCTATTAAGAGTAGTTTTGTTTTTGTGCCAGGTGTTCCATGCTTTGACTCTGTTTCATAAGTTTCCTAGTGTTCTTGGTAAGCCTTGGGGCATAGATGGTTTTAGTGTGGATCTGTCTTGGTGGGGCAAGTTGGTTGAGAAGGCCTAAGAAGATGGCTTTGAAATACTCAACAGCTTCATCTAAAGGAAATGTTAAAAGAGGGGACCAGTTAGAGTGTTTAAGGGCTGTATTACGCTCATCAGCCCTGAAGCGTGTATCTGATGTGTTCTAGTGAGTTTAGTTTGGTCTGTGATGAAGAAGGTTGGGAGGTGGTCACTTAGAGTGTCGGGTAGTGTATCGAAATTATGGGTGGAAAATGGGTGATTGGCAAAAATCCAGTCTAGTATTGAGGTTTTTTTTTGAGGTTTTGTCTACCCTAGTTGGAGTTTGTATAAGCTGTGAGAAGCTGTAAAAGTTAATAATGATTTGAGGGGTGAGGTGATTTAAGTGAGGTCCAATCAATATTGAAGTCATCTAGTATAATGGTTTCATGGGGGAGGGTTTCTGATGTCCAGTGGAGAATAGAGTCTAGGGTTTTGATGTTATCTCCCGGAGGGATCTATTATCCTAAGATATTTAGCTGTTTTTGTGTATTTAGTCTTACCTTAGCAAGTAGGATGTTTACATTATTAAATGCAGGGTTTTCTATGTTAAATAGTTCAACACTGATGTTGTCCTGATATAGGAGAGCGACTTCACCTCTTCTTTTAGCTGTATGGTCTTTTCATAGAATGCTATAACAAGGGGGAAGCATTTCTTTGTTTTTAATATGTGGTTTAAGCCATGTTTCTGTGAGGAAGATTATGTCAGGTAAGTATAATGCTATGGTTGCATGGACCTCAGTGGTTTTGTTAAGGATGCTTCTTATGTTATGATTTATTATTAGACTATTGGATGTTTTCTTAAGTAGGCTAACATTGGTTCTAGGCTGATTTTGGTGATCTGTTGTACTTGTTATTGGACCTAGGTTGGGAGTAGGTCATAGGTGGTGTGGCTAAAAAGTGAGGGTGAGATGAGTAAAGGGGTAGTTAGTGAATGCTGGAAGTGAGGCTGAGGTAGGGTGACTTATGTTGGGGATTACAATGTAAGGTGAGGTTAGATGGGCTGTGATGGTGAGTGTTAGTTACTAGAATGTCCAAGATTGACAACTGATTAAAAAATGTGTCTTGACAGGTGAATGCATTCAGAATAGCTCCAAAGGCAATCCTGTTGCTATAAACACAATACGTGGTTTGACAAACTCGTAGCATATGTCACATATTGGGAAAATGGTTATGAACATTTAACATGTACATATGAATTAAAAAAAGATTAGTTCACGGGTAGTTACAAGACATGCAAACCATGAAACTTCTTAGTAGACAAACCTGGTTTCTGAATGCCCCACATCAGTGTTTGGTTAAGTGACCTGTTCTGAATAAGAGGCAAATGTAGGCTTAGGGAGTCAAACTCTGGACTGCATGAAGGACTTCATAGCCACAATCCTTTGCTCTAAGTGCCGGGATGCAGACTTTCTGGTAGCTATCCCTTCTGAAGCAAAAGTCATTACCCATTCATAACCTATTGAGCTAGAAGTCATAATTATATCACTACTCCATTATTATTGTGCATTGAAAATCCACTATTTTGAAGCATTTATATTTTTCAGGAGAATGAGTTATCTCTCATGATGCCAGTTAGAGAGGTTTTCCTATATTTTTCTTCATCAAGGTTCTGCTGTTTGGGTCCTATACTCATCTTTAGCAGAATGCTTTTTGATCTCCAGTACTAACCAGAGAGATTACACAGTAAACACAAGGAATGTTCTTCTCATACTGTGTTTAAATATTTCTGAAATATCAAAACAGGCAATTATTACATATGATGCAGAGAGAACAGTTAGTAGGGTGTATGACTGTCCAGACATTTTAACTGCTAACAAGCTAGACAGATGAGAAGGAAGGCATTTGATACGTACATGTACACACAAAAAAAAGAATAGGACTAAGGCCAGGCAGCCAGAACAAAAAAATCAAGCAGTGGCACTACAGTTTAATGTACAAGTTCTGAAGCATTTTTTGAAGAACTCTTTATTTTCAGTATCATATCATATATATTATCCAACTACTCTTAATATAATTTTAATTCCTATGTATAGTAAATGCCTGTCTACAAAGAGCAAATGTACATACAGCCAGATCTACCATTAAGTAGAGATGAGGTCTTTGAGGCCCTCATTACAATTTCCTCCCCCATGTCTTAATTTGCATTATGATTAAATTCCAGGAGCATCAACATTTGCTTCAGAGCACTGAAAGTGAGTCATAATAACAGGCGTTCACTTTTATAAGGCTATGAATCACATGTATGGGCAGGCATGCTCCTCATATACGGCATTTAATTTTATTTTAATCTAATGGAGATGACTGGCAATATGAAAGTAAAACTCATGCTCTTATCAGGGTGTGAAGTTCAATGAACCACCAGGGAAAGAGCAGTTCCATGAAAATGCCACATGAGTATGTAAATAAGAAATGCATAACATTTCCATCTGCTTAATTCAACACACAGTTAGTAGAAAATCTCTTAAGCCATATCAGTGCCAAAATGGAAAAAAATATCTGTACAATAGCTATAATTAAAAGTAAGATGGCCCAGACTATTGCTGCAGGCATGGAGAAGATTGTTTTTTTTTTTCTTAGTAATTTATGCATAAGCCTTCAAAATGCTTAAGAAATAACTTTAGTGACTGTAAAAAAGTAAAGAGCTTATATTCCTGAATACTTTTGTTTTGATGTATTTCAAATGGTAAAGGATGTCAAAATTGAGCAGGTTAATATTGCTTCATGTTTTTACAGAATAGAACTGGGAACGTACTGCAGTGATGATATTTCAACTTGTCAGCTGGTATACAGCAGCATTCTGCTGTAAAAAAAAGAAGCTGATGATAGCCTTTGGTGGGCACCTACAATCAAAGATGGCATTGGATATAGAACATTAAGACATCTGCCGTGTGTTGCATCTTTTTTGACATAACACACATCAAATTCAATTGCAATCCTAGGAGGTAAAAAGGAACTGCTGAATGAAAACCTCTTGCAAAAAAATCCTTCACATCTTCAAATGCATCCGAGCTGCTTAGCATGTGAAAAGGCAAGAGGCCAGTGTCACAATGGATTACTTGAAAAGTACAAACTATTGGATAAAGCTAACATATTGGCTAATTTATGCAGGTGGACTGGCTAGAAACTCTAGCAAATTCGTATTAGTATAGTGTAGGTTAGGGCTGCTACAGCTGACTGCAGCAACTGTGGGGTTTTTTTTGTATTGTATGGCCTATATATTACATGCCTCATATAGAAATATTACTGCCTGCAAAGCCTTAAACTAGATAACTATACATATAAGTAGTATCCACTACTCTGAGCACAGCTGTTTTCTTTGTTGTTTTATTGCTATCCTTTCAGTTTCACTCATTTACTTGAAGCACAGACATTTATTAAATCTATGCTGGGCACAATATTGCTCCACTTAAGCAATTCATATACCATGCCATGGATGGTGACTGTTTAGCTGACAAATGCCTGAAAGCTCCAAGCACATCTTTGCATTGCATGGATTGTGCCTCACGTAGTTTGGGATTTCTAACAAAAGGCACTGGGAGTTAATTATTTTTGAAGCACAGCTATAATTTGATAGTGATACTCTTGAAATAATGTACCATTGAAAGACAATTGCTAGAGGTAACACAGGCGTCAACAACTGAAACAAAGAAAACCTGGTATACCATAGATTTAGAATGCTAAAAGCAGTGTTTAAGAAAAGGAAGAGTCCAGTGCTGTCAGCAGAAAGCAAATAGTTTAAGGGTAGCTTCTCTGAAAACAAGGAGCTGCTCTGAATATAAAAAAGACTTTACATCTTGACATACACAGACTTGGCAATGCACTTTCTTATAAGTATTTATTAAAAAAAAATAGAAGTAACATTTCCACATACTTTGTTGCACTTGTATATGTATGAGTCAACTTTTTTTAAGCAAAAGCATCTTCTGCTGTCATGTTCCAATATAACAAAAAAGTAAGGACAAGTTTTTGCATGTTTTCTAAAGACTGAGACTGGAAGAAGGTTTCCTCATAGGGCAACCTCCTATGAAAGGCAGGGGTAACCTACTTATAGAGAAGGCTGCAGGTCAGTTCTTATACTAAGCAGTTTGTCCAGATTTCAAGTGGCAGTGACTTACGTTTTGGAATGATGCAATGGCATGAGTGAGGTCAAAGTTCTATACTACCGTGTGTGTTGTATGTTGTACAAAGGTCGAGCTGCTATTCACTTCTACCCTATGTAGTACTGACAGGTGACACAGCATTCATCCAGTCAAAAATACAGTACATGTGCATGACGTCATATATAGTTGTGATAAATGTCTATACTAGCTAGACACAATGCTTGCCTGCAACAGTGCTCCATAGCATTGAATCCCAGATTCAAGTGTCATCTATTCAAGCAAAGGCATAGGCTCCAGTTCATGTAAGTATGAGACTCACCACCCTTGTAAAGCTGCTGGGACATATTTTATTAAAAAAATAATTTTTATAATGTAATGTTGGTTACGGATGGTGTGGTTTAGGTTTTGTTTCTTTTTGGGTAACTAGTTACTTACAATGTGTAAATCTTCCCTGTTCCACTGCTTTTATGAGGTGCGACCTTGATATTTTGAGTGTCAAACTGAGATTTGATGAAGTGGGATTTTGACAAACTGAGGTAGATGTGTGTGTGCGCATAGATGCGTGTGTATATATATATATATATATATATATATATATATATATATATATATATATATATATATGGATCTAGGACTATTGAACTTTCCGAATCCACTATCACCGAACACACTTTAACAAAAGCACTTTCACCGAAAAAGCGCTTTCGCTAAAGTGTGATAAAAAAATGAAAAAAACATTAAATCTACTTTTACGCAGGGGGGCAAGCCCCCCTGCACCCCCCCCTACTTTAATATTCTCATTCTGAGATTGCACTACAGTGGGGAAAAGGGAACTTTCCCTTATCTGTACCGTAGTATGACCGGCACAACACAACAGGCATACTTATGCGAACATGCTGCTTCTGTGAAAAGCATTTTTGTTTAAGAATGCCCGCCCATTCGCGATTCGGTAAAAAGTGTATTTATGCAAGAGTCCTAGACCCACACACATACACACACACACACATATATATATATATATATATATATATATATATATATATATACACATATATATATATATATATATATATATATATATATATATATATATATATATATATACATATATATATATATATATATATATATATATATATATATATATATATATATATATATATATATATATATATATATATATATATATATATATATATATAAGTAGATACATGCATAAGAATTGCTAATCTCTCCATTGCTACAGGTGTCAGGGGTATTTGAGAATTAAACTTAGTTAGGTCAGTAGTGGCTAGATATTTAGTATCAACCAGAAGCTCTAATGCTTCATCTGTCTTAGTCACAGGGAATGTCTTTGCTTCTACGAGACTGTATAGCTTCTTATTGTCTACATAAAATCTGGTAGCCTCATTTTTTGGCACCCTTCCACTGGTGAGGTACACAGACTGGTGGACTCCTGGATTTCCCCAATTTCAACATCTTCTGTGGTTCCTGTTCAGCAATCCAGTAATCCTTCTTGATTGTAATCCTTCTTGATCAGTTATTTGGCTGTATTCTCCAGATGGTACTCTACTAGTTTGGTACACCGTGGCTAAGTAAAGAACATCCCACAAACATTTGTGGTACTGCACATATTTCCTGATCCATTGTAAGGTGATAGTGTTTCCGTACTACCTCATTTGCTGAGGCTTTAGCACTAGCTTTACCGAGGAGGTCTGCTATATGATATCTATGTGGTTCTGCTTGTAATGCATTACATGCACTATGTACTAGTGTCTCTCTATCATGTCAGGGCTTCATTGTATTAACTGGATAGAGTCTGTGGTTCTGCATCCTTCCTGGCAAGTCTGCCATAGAGTTGGCATTACTCCCCTTTTCTCAGAAGTGCAGGGGGGGAGTCAGTATTTTTTTTTTGATAAATTTTGCATAATACAAGTTAAGGAATGGATATTTACCTAACACTTAATAAAAATAATGATCAGATTATAGCCAATTACATTACTCCATCTATGGCCTTCCCTGAGCATGTTTAATATCTATACAAAGTTAACAATTGAATGAAATACATTTCTTATGGATGGGTTCAGCTACTAAAGCATAAGATAGTAAACAAATAGTACCTACAAGAAATGCTTCCACATATACCCAGACTTAATAAATGTCTGCACTCTTCACAAAATTGCCCCCATCTCCACTGGGTAACTGGTTACTTACCGTGGGAAAATCTTCCTTGTTCCTCTGCTTCGATTAGGGTTGCCATCTTTTCAAATGCCCAAAGTGGGACATTTTTGGTACAAACATCAGATTTTGCAGGCCAAAACATACCCACGGCCTGTACAAAGTACAGAACTTCACTTTTTTGCCTAACTAAAGCTTATTCTTGTAGTATTTCAGTTGCTTATTCTGTTTCTTATAATATTTAGGAGTTTCAGATACAGAATATCTGTTTTATGCAACTATTACATAAAATGTAGGAAATAATTTTGTCCTAAAACCTCAGGACATTTACCATTTTTACAGTTTTTTTGCAGGACACAACTGCCCAAAGAGGGACTGTCCCTCGCAAACTGGGACAGGTGGTAACCCTAGCTTCGATGAAGTGTGATTTCGATATTTTGAGTGTCAAACTGAAAGTCCAAGGGGGATTTCAACAAACTGAAGTAGGTGTGTGTGTGTGTGTGTGTGTGTGTGTGTGTGTGTGTGTGTGTGTGTGTGTGTGTGTGTGTATTAGATTAGATATAGATATATACTTTATATTTAAATCTCTTAAGCTTACCATATGGAATTGCAAAGCTGACTATGTAAATAGGGTTGTATCCAATTCCAAAGGCAGCCATTAGGTGCTCATTATTATATCTATATTTCCTAATTTAGCTAAACAGTTCTGTACCAAACTTATCGCTAATAGTACCTCCTTCTTTGACCCCCGGGAGATTAATAGTACTCTTCTAGCTAAATTCTCTTCCTGTTTCACCTCGCACTGCCCCCATCCTCCCTACCCCAACTTTACATTTCAAATGTGGTTTCTGAAACTGTTGGGACCAAGACCTTTCAGCATGATGCAAGATTTCAAATATCAGTATCATGGTCAGGTGAATATATCTGGATGCCTACTGAGAAGTGATAAATCCTATGTAGCAAAACAGCTCTATTAAATCTTCCTACAAAGTCTCTCCAATTGTTATAGCCATAGATTCATAGGTAAGTAGTAAGCTATTTGACCTTGGGGACAATTTTAAGCCTAACCATCTTCCCTTTTGGTTCTTAAATTAATTTAAACCATATGATGTTAGATTTGCCTTACCCATCCCATGGTCAACAATTATATATTATTCCTAGTAAGAATAACTGGGATCATACCATAGATAATTTGCGGGGACCATTACATGGGATACAGCATTTAGGAACTGCCTCTAGCCATTAGTGGTGGCTGTCTCTCATCCATTGATTTAAGTTGCACTTGAACATGGACAGAGCTTTGTTTTACGTGGGTATGGAGTCTGTTCTAGAGCAACAGCATCCTCTATGAAATAAAACTGTCCCTCTAAACCATTCTTTTGATGTTGCAGAAGAGATATAGATCCCTAGACTGAGTATTTTTGATGCCATTCAATTTGCTGATGTTCAACAAATTCATCAATACTGGGACAGAGGATGCCTTCTATGCCAGACACAGGCCACATCTTAGCAGTCTGTATGGTGACAGGCTTAGAATTGGTCCATTAGGACATATTGCTATATACCAGGGAGTGGAGAGCAGTTATTGTAGTACCATTGCATAAACGTTTTCTCTGTACAGATACTTTTCTACTTTTAACAGGTCATTTTGCCTGTTGCATAACATAAGTCATGCTATCCTATAGATATGAGCAAGTTTATGAAATGGCCTCTGTTCTGCCTGTTACAGAAAGTTTTGCTTAAGAACATTATATACAACTGATTTATGTATCTGTTGTATGTTGTATATCTTCTGCATAATACTGATTCACTCTTATATGCCTGTTGCTTGCCGAGACAGTCTAGGGTTCCCTTAACCATTAAGAACACAAATTAATAAATAAATGAATGATTGTAGGCTTGTAAACTTTAATGACAAAAACACAAAAATTGCCAAAGGGACCCAGTCATCTGAAATAATGAAAAATATGATAAAAAAATAAATTAGTGACTAAAGAAGCAATAGCTGTTGCACACAGTGAAGAAAATGCCAGACCATACCATACAAATCATAAAGTTTAACTGTCATTTGTGTAAGTGAAATGTATTATGAGGTAAAACCTACTGATTATCAAAACTGACAAACTAAATAAGAAACATGGCAACCACATTTTCTGAAAATATGAATGACAGAATGCATGAACAAATAAAACAATAAAATGTCAGACCATATAACACATATCCTGGAATGCAAATATGGTTGCAGTGAGTGGTATAGTCCTACAATGAGCACCTAACCCCCTACGGTAGCCCTTCCAGATTACTAGACTGGACTACCACAGTAAATTATGCTCTTGGTAGAACCCCCATTCTGAGACATCTTAAAGATCATGCTAACCGATAATGAGGCATTCCATGTGAGTGGCTAATTTTAATTAGCCAAATACTATCCCATGAAAATGCCTGCAGGAAGTGACATACCCAGATAAAATACCATAGATGGACATGTTAATAAACACAGCTGAATTAATACTTCTATAAATTAAGCTAGTACTAGGACTGTAACCTGCAATTTAGTGATGCACTGCTCAGAAGTTAAACTCGGAACAGCTATCTTGCATATCAAATAGCACTAACAACATATCCTAGCCTATATAATACCATATCCTAGCACTAGTCAGTTCTAGTCCTTAACTTTAGAGGTGACGCTAATACAGGTCTAGACAGCAGGGATATTTAATTTTCAAGTGTCTCAGAAGTCATCTTGGTCAATATGGGCATTCTGAGATAATGAAGTAATAGTCTTGTGTTCACAGGCCACCTTTATTCATAAAGAAACAAACATAGTATGTGACAGACGTACATACACAACTTCCTTGGAGGCCAAAATCTCATATACAAACAAGGTTATAAGGAATATACACTCAATATCCACCACACATAAACCATTTCATGCCAAGGCAATAAAAAGCAATCTTCTCAAATCTCCTAAGCCTGCAAGTAGCAATTCCTACCCTCAGCAATCTCTAAGCCACACACCAAAAGCAACACAAAACACCACACATAAGCCTACACCCAATGGACCCCTGAAAACAAACCCCATAGGGCAAGCAAACAATTTACCCATGACCCTTGTCATAGGAGACTCTATGTATGAGACAAAGATGCCCTCCTCACCAGACTGGACAAGGAGAAGATTACAGGCAGTTGCTTATCTGGAGCCAGGATCTGCCATTTATAGACACACTCAGATCATTGCACCACCTGTATGCTATTTCATAGTCCATGTGAGTGTAACTGACCTGAGGCATACCTTATTTTATTTGACATTTGCTTACAGGGAAAGTCAGACTTGGAATGAGCCAGTTTTCAGGGGAGGCCCACAGAGAAAAGCTCGAAATGCATGTCTTTGTAATGTGGGAGGAAACCAGAGCACTAGGAGGAAGTCCACACAAATGCAGAGAGGACATGCAGATTCCATACAAAAGGCACCTTAGGCAAGAATCGTACTGGAGAACCTCTTTCTGTGAGGTGACAATGCAAATCACTGCATACCTCTCTGGACTATATGAACAGAGAGATTATATGAATTACTACATCAATTAAAATGAAGTGCTCATTTAGCCCAAGAAACTATGAGCATGAAATGTATTTTAAAGTGAAGGTTGTTAAGTTTGTTTTATGTTATTATGCTATATTTATATCATATGGTTTTTATCTAGTTTTACATATTAGAGACTACTGTTTTAATGTTATTCATACTGAGGAAGTCTCCATTACATTAAGTGTAATATTTTCCACAATAAACCACGTATGTGATATGCTAGAGTCTTTTTTTATATCAGTATCTCATTTCATTTTTATATTCTCTCAATTTCATTGTATTTTTAGCCTAAAACTGATTAAAGTTGCTCACTTCTGTATCTGCTGGTAATCATATAGCTGAATTATAGACCATGTTAATGTGATATATGTACCCCACAGACAAACAAATATTAAGCCTTTGCTGACTGCACTGTGTTTCATTAAAATACTTGCAGGTTTCTTCTTTAAATGTAATACAATTTCTTTAACTGTGACGCTATTTAATCTATCTTTTATTTCTGGCATAGTATACAATGGTGCTCAGTAGCAGTCACTATCCATTTGATGATACACAGCAGGTTTAGTTGTGCTTATTCCAGAAAATCAAGGTGTGTGCATCCCATTTAATTTTTGACTCTGTCTCTGTATATTAGCATGCTGTTACACTGGAGCCAGAAGAAGGTGCCAGAATGAGTTAGAAGGTATGCAATGAAAGTGCCTGCAAGTGGGATTGAAATAACCCCAGGAAAAGGAATACTTTTCATATAAAAGAGAATGGGTGACGGAAACAGAAACATTTCCTTCTCACTCTAGTGGAATTACAAATGAACAGAAGTGGAGTTTTTATTTACAAAAGCTATACAAGTGGAAACCAGATACTCAGGCAAAGACCTCTAAAGAGAGTTATACACATACTAAAACAAGTTTAACACATACCAAGACAAGGGTCCATCTAAAAAAGATACCCAGATACCCAGTCAAGGGCAGATTCAAGAGTATAACATCACAGACTTAGACAGAAGGGTCAACCCAGAGCTGGGGTAGAGCAGCAGAGAATTTTGAGGGCAAGTAGAACGGCTAGAAACACAGGAAAATCTTAGTTGATTGACAGTTATTATTCTTATTAGCTTTGCACTTCACACTTATGGCTTCTTAATCCATTTGTCAGCATCTTGTACTCTCTTAGTTTTTTGTTACTATACATTTGATAAGGTAATACAGAATAACTTCAATTTAAATAGGTCTGAATGCAAAACAGGAGTGGTTTGACGTATGCTTTGAGTATAGTCTAATACTGAAGGGAATGACAGCTGAAACAGAAATAATAGGAGCATTGGGGCTAAGGCTGAGGCCAGCAAACAAGCAGACATTATAGAGCTTTATAAAGACACAGTATCTTGTAAAGATTGTACAAATCATGTCGCAGATAACCATGATTCTGTGAAAGCTGTTGGAATAAGATATACTCTGGGGATACAGCTATGAAGTTTACTTTGGATGCTGCTTAATTTAATGATATATAATTTGCAGATATAGTCAATTAGAAAAATGGACATCAGCAAAAGTATGAAGATTGGCTAGAAAAAGAAACGGAGATTCTTTAGGTTAGATTACAGCCACTAAATGACAGATGAAAAAGTAAAAGACTTTATAGATGTACTAACAGTAGCATAGCTATAAACTTGATTAAAGACATTACAAAGAAAGTATAGCTTGAATAAAATTATCAGTAAGTAAAGGTTAGCCTTATTTTTTGTGCTATAAGTATAAAATGCTGACAAATGGAGAACAAGCAGTACAAAGCTATATCATCTGCACTGCAAAACATTCCAAAGGAAGAGATGATGACATACCTAATTCTGGATCTATGGGAACTTTTGTCTGTCACTAGTGTGTTCTGTTTCTGTGTCTCACCTGTGTGGCATATTTATTTATTTATTTATTTTAATTTATCATTTGTCTACCGGGAAAGTCTAAATGAATCAAAGCCCATTTTCAGCAGAGGCCCGGGGAGAAAAGCTCCAGAAACAATTAGCAAACTACAAAAATGACACTGAATTACAATTACTTACACCTTAGAATACGACATAATGTATATACCATATGATCACATTGGTTGATAGGGCAGATATTTATACATAACATAGTTCAAAGCA
Source organism: Protopterus annectens (assembly GCF_019279795.1). Classification (NCBI taxonomy): domain Eukaryota; kingdom Metazoa; phylum Chordata; order Ceratodontiformes; family Protopteridae; genus Protopterus; species Protopterus annectens. The sequence continues at coordinate 467,200,254 of NC_056735.1, forward strand.
AGCTAACACAGTGGAACACATATATAGGATTTTAGTATAATAAACTTTCACATTGATGAACAAGGCAGACTAGTGTACATATAATAGTACATAGCAATACAAAAGAATAGAATTAGATATAAAGTGAATATGAGAAGAGGATATAAAACAAGTGGATTTTGTAAGTATTACGATTCAGATAGAACATATACTAGGGGATGGTTAAAAAGGTATAATTGTAATAGTGTGATAATTTTGATTGTCATCTGGAAAGAGATGAGAGGAGAGGAATTGCAGAGGTGGGGAAAAAAGGCTGATGAGAACTTAGGTATTACAGAACTGTGCATGGGATCTTTATGGAATCAGCACAAGTTGAAGGAAGGTTAAGTGACAGTACTATGTTGGAAAAAGTTGAAGGAGGTAGAAAGAGATATTTTAGTTAGTAGAAATAATGTGTGTAGGGGAAGAAGTGTAGAAAGGTAAGGTATTCTAAGCAGGATGAAGGGAAGAGGGAGAGGAATATGGGCCTTAGTAGGAGGGGAATATGTGGGGGGAATAGAGTTGTGGCTAGTTGATTTTGGGGAGGGGGTGGAAGGAGTGGTGGTTAGTAGAAAATGAGTAGGGATTATTTAGTATAGTATAACAATTTTATATGTATATATATATATATATATATATAGATAGATAGATAGATATAAATGTATATATGGATTCCATACATTTGGTCGAATTACACTTAGTCGAAAATGATTCCAGGCATTTCACTTCACTGAAAGCTCACTTGACTGAAAGCTCACTTGGTCGAAGTTCATTTGGTCGAAAAATGGAATATAGCCTGTGCCTCACTGCAGTGCAACCCTGGAGTGAGAATATTAAATAAGGGGGGGTGTGGGCAGCGTAGCCCCCCACATTCTGCCAATAGTTTTTACTAAAGATATATATATCAATGCATTTCTAATGGCTATGCCTTCTTATAATAGTGAATACATTAAAATTATGTGAGAGGCTATGCCAGCCACACCCCCTATTTAATATTCTTACTCCAGGGTTGCACTGCAGTGGGGCAGGGGCTATATTCCATTTTTGACCAAATGAACTTCGACCAAGTGAGCTTTCAGTGAAGTGCAATGCCTGGTATAATTTTCGACTAAGTGTAATTCGACCAAATGTATGGAATCCATATATATATATATATATATATATATATATATATATATATATATAAATTGTGTGTATGTGTATATGTGTGTGTGTGCGTGTGTGTGCGTGTGTGTGTGTGTGTGTGTGTGTGTGTGTGTGTGCGAGCTCACGCTCGCATGTGTATAAAAAGTGACATCTGTTGGGCATAAAGTGGAAGGACTGTAGATTTGGAAGCTACTGGACAGGAAGAATAAGAAAGCATGGGCAACACCAGTTCTTACTCAGGTGCCTCTTAAAGAAGTTTTTTCAAGGGAGTGAGGTTAGCAGTAGTTATAATAGACTGAGGGATAGTGGACCAAATTTTGGAAACGTAGTTGGAGTGGACATCGTTAGAAGAGATTTATTTGAGGAGCAGAGGACTCGAGTGTTGGTGTAGGGTTGGAGCAGATGGTGGAAAGCAGGAGCTTTATCTGGTTCTTGTATCAGTCTGTGTGCAGTAATGAGCTGGGTGTAGGTTAGCTAGTGGGGTAATTCTAACCAGTTGAGTTGTTGTAAGGCAGAGCAGTGGTGGGATCTATGTGGGCAGTTTGTTATGAATTTAGCTATTTTATTCCAGGAAGTTTCATGTTTTGCTAAATAAGTTTTGTTTAAGTTGCTAAATATAAGGGAAGCATATAGCAGGGTAGAGAATAGATGGGTTCTGGCAATTGCCTGTCCTGTAATGGTACTGAGGAGTGGTTTGATTCTGTAAATTTTGATAGTCTGAGATGATCATCAAATTTGAAGTTATTGTCGATTAGAACACCTAACTATTTTGCTTGTGTTACTTTAGCTATTACGGTATTTTTGGAGGAATATATCTGGAATGAAGATGGGAAGTCTAGGGATTTACCAATGCAAAGGAGCATAAGTTCAGTTTTACTTGGATTAAGAATCAGTTGAGAATTTGTTAACCAGGATTCCACAGCTGAGTAGGACGGTTGTCTTGTTACTTTGAGTTGTTGTATATTGGGTGCAGCACAGATGAATGTAGATTCATGCAAAATGGTTAGCAGTATAAAGTCTGCTGGTAAAAATACTGAAAAGAAGAGGACCTAGAATTGAGCCCTGAGGGACCCTCATGGTGACAGGCAAAATAAATGAGAGATCTTGCTGCCATTTGACAGCTTGTTGATGACCAGTTAGATAGTTATGGAACCTGGCAAGAGATGAGTGACTGAGTTTTAGTGTGGAGAGTTCAGTAAGGAGTTTCTGGTGGGAGATGGTGTGAAAAGCTTTGGATAGGTCCAAGAAGATTGAGGACACTAGTTTGCCTTCATTTCTGTATTGGTTGATAGTATTATTGAAAATCACAAGTGCAGTTGTGGTACTATGATTGGGGCAGAAACCATGTTGTCCAAGTTCCCTGAAATTATCAGTCTAGCAGACATATGCACAAGCGTGATAAGGTGCATTAAAGTCTATATTCTTGAGGCAGTAGATACTTGATGTCTTCATATCACAGCTGTTCCCATTATAAGTGTCAGCAATTTAAAAGATTTGTGCATGAATAGCAATTTAAGGTTCTGATGTATAACTCATAGTCCACATTATCCCCAGCCGAACAAGGAGGTGGACAGAACCATCCAAATAGTGAAAAATCCAAGGACAAAGAGTAGTAGCAAAAGTTAAGAGAATTGCAATTCCATTGCAGGGATTCAAGCTCTCACCAGGTCTTAATGGTAAAAAGTTGAAAGTCAAATTGTCTACTTCTGATATATTACGGATACCTGAAAATTAATGCAAAATAAAGAAAATCCTTGAAACAAATCAGGGGAGGTAGAATTACTACTGTAATAGAAACTATCAAAGATTAACTGATTGAAAGGTTAGCAAAAGTATGAAAACAAAATCCATGTTAATGTCTGTAACATAAAAATCCAGCTGTTGGTAAACCAGTTGAAATAAGAACATATGTAGTTTATGTAGTCTCAGATTCCTGTCATAGAGACTCCTCATGCTTTGGAACAAAATTCCAAATTACATCAGGCAGAGCCCCTCATTAACACTCTTCAAGAGAAACCTCGAAGAGTGGATGGATAACAGAAAATA